>NC_135962.1:61836706-61876046 GCF_053455715.1 Rhinoraja longicauda
TGAGACCGCATTTAGAATATTGTGTTCAGTTCTGGGCACCATGTTATACGAAAGATATTGTCAAACTTGAAAGGGTTCAGAGAAGATTTACGAGGATGTTGCCAGGACTAGAGGGTGTGAGCTTTAGGGAGAGGTTGAGTAGGCTGGGTCTCTATTCCATGGAGCGCAGGAGGATGAGGGGAGATCTTATAGAGGTGTACAAAATCATGAGAGGAATAGATCGGGTAGATGCACAGAGTCTCTTGCCCAGAGTAGGGGAATCGAGGACCAGAGGACACGGGTTCAAGGTGAAGGGGAAAAGATTTAATATGAATCTGAGGGGTGACTTTTCCACACAGAGGGTGGTGGGTGAATGGAATGAGCTGCCAGAGGAGGTCGTTGAGGCTGGGACTATCCCAACGTTTAAGAAACAGTTGGACAGGTACATGGATAGGACAGGTTTGGAAGAATAAGGTGGGACTAGTGTAGCTGGGACATTGTTGGCCGGTGTAGGCGAGTTGGGCCGAAGGGCCTGTTTCCACACTGTATCGCTCTGTGACTCTATAAGTGGAAAAACTAAATTGAACTGAGACAGTGTGATGTGGGGAGAGAGTGAGAGCGTGAGAGGGAGTGAGACGAGGCATGTATGTGACTCATTATATAAACCTGTTGGGTCTAAGCCTCTGATGTTCCAGAGAAAATAATCCAAGTCTGTCCAACGCTGCTGCCTTCGACTCCAGCCCCGATCTGAGCCAATGTTCTGCACAACTCCACGTCTCAACAGTGCCGTTAACTTTGACACAACCTCCACCCGCTCTGGCCGTCAGTGGAACCACTGGCAAAGAACACATTGCAGCTTCACACCTGGTGTAGTTCACATCCACTCTGCCCCACCCCCACCTGCCCCACCCCCACCCCACCTGCCCCACCCCCACCTGCCCCATCCCCACCTGCCTCATCCCCATCCCCACCTGCCCCATCCCACCCCCACCTGCCCCACCCCCACCTGCCCCACACCCCCACCTGCCCCATCCCCACCTGCCCCACCCCCACCTTCCCACCTGTCCCACCCCCACCTGCCCCCATCCCCACCTGCCCCCATCCCCACCTGCCCCATCCCCACCTGCCTCATCCCATCTGCCTGTGGTAGCAGGATGGGGTGAGGGGGAGAGAGATCATCCATGATGGAACGGTGGAACAGGCTTGATGGGCTGAATGGCCTCATCCTGCTCCTCTCACTGCGAACATGACCTGTGGCGATCCTCACCATCTCACTGTCACACAGCAGAGGGCAGCCCCTTCGCCCATCGTCCCCATACTGGCAGCACGTCCCTGCACTGATGCCAGTGACCATTGCCGCCACCTGTTCGGTCACACCCCTCCCTTCACCTCCTGTCCCATGGGGGGGATAGCAGGGCCATGCTGGGCCGAAGGGCCCTTCACAGCTCCCCCTCACACCCACTGCCCCCTCCCCTGCAGCGCTCCCTCCCCCCCACGCCGCTCCCTCCCCCCCACGCCGCTCCCTCCCCCTCCCCGCGCCTTTGAACGGCGATGCTGGCTCGAAGGGCTGAATAGCCTACTCCTGCACCTATTTATCTGTGTTTCTTTCTATGTTTCTAAACATTGCATCTTAGAAACATAGAATCATAAAGGTTGACACAAAATGCTGGAGTAACTCAGCGGGTCAGGCAGCATCTCCAGTGTATACCTTCAATTTGAACAAGCATCTGCAGTTATTTTCCTAAACATAGAATCATAGAAACATAGAACTGTACATTTTTCTTAAGGTAGACACAAAATGTTGGAGCAACTCAGAGGGACAGGCAGCATCTCTGTAGAGAAGGATTGGGTGACGTTTCAGGTTGAGACCCTTCTTCAGACCTTTTGATCTATCTTTGGTTGAAACCAGCTCCTCCCCTCCATTCCTTATCTCTGTGTCTCCCTATCTCCTGACTCTCAGTCTGAAGAAGGGTCTCGACACCAAACGTCACCCATCCCTTTTTTTTAATTTAGAGATACAGCGCGGAAACAGGTCCTTCGAGTCCGCGTCGCCCAGCGATCCCCGCACACTAACACTATCCTACACACACTACGGACAATTTGTTTTTACATTTACCCAGTCAATTAACCTACATACCTGTACGTCTTTGGAGTGTGGGAGGAAACCGAAGATCTCGGAGAAAACCCACGCAGGTCACGGGGAGAACGTACAAACTCCGTACAAGTCAAGTCAAGTTTATTTGTCACATACACATACACTATGTGCAGTGAAATGAAAGTGGCAATGCCTGCGGATTGTGCACAAAAAAGAATTACAGTTACAGCATATTAATAAAGTTAATAAGTTACTATAGTGTGGACAAAAATGTAGTCCCTGGAGTTATAAAAGTTGACAGTCCTGATGGCCTGTGGGAAGAAACTTCGTCTCATCCTCTCCGTTTTCACAGCGTGACAGCGGAGGCGTTTGCCTGATCGTAGCATCTGGAACAGTCCGTTACTGGGGTGGCAGGGGTCCCTCATGATCTCGCTTGCTCTGGATCTGCACCTCCTGATGTATAGGTCCTGCAGTGGGACGAGTGTAGTTCCCATGGTGCATTCTGCCGAACGCACTACTCTCTGCAGGGCCATCCTGTCCTGGGCAGAGCTGTTCCCAAACCAGACTGTAATGTTGCCGGACAGGATGCTCTCTACAGCCCCAGAGTAGAAGCAATGAAGGATCCTCAGAGACACTCTGAATTTCCTCAGCTGTCTAAGGTGGTAAAGGCACTGCTTTGCCTTACCCACCAGTGCGGCAATGTGCGTTGCCCATGTCAGATCCTCTGTGATGCGGACTCCCAAGTATTTAAAACTGCTCACCCTATCCACAATAGACCCATTTATCTCCAGTGGCGTGTACGTCCTTGGATGTTTAGCCCTTCTGAAGTCCACAATCAGATCCTTCGTTTTAGTGACATTCAAGAGGAGGCTATTGTCCTGACACCAGAGTGCCAGATCAGCCACCTCCTCCCGGTAGGGTAGGCCTTCTCATCGTTGTTGGAGATCCGGCTCATCACCACAGTGTCATCAGCAAACTTGATGATGGAGTTTGAGCTGAACCTGGCCCCACAGTCATGTGTGTACAGGGAGTACAGTAGGGGGCTAAGGACACAACCCTGGGGGGATCCTATGTTCAGGGTGAGGGGGTTAGATGTGTGTTCCCCCATCCTGACCACTTGGGGCCTGGCGGTGAGAAAGTCCAGGAACCAGGCACACAGAGGGGTGCTAAGCCCCAGTTCCAGACAGCACCCGTAGTCGGGATCGAACCTGAGTCTCCGGCGCTGCATTCGCTGTAAAGCAGCAACTCTACCGCTGCGCCACCGAGTTACTCCAGCACTTTCTGTCTACCTTTTCCACAGATGCTGCCTGACCTGCTGAATTACTCCAGCACTTTGTGTCTGTCTTCCCAAAATTCCCCTTGGGCAGACTACATCTCCCAGTCCTCTCTGCAACTACGCTGTACGCATGCGCAGCAAACTCGATTGGAACTACAGCCCCCATGGGCCTTAGCGCGGTGTGCTGCGCATGCGCTGCGGAGTACGCTTCAACTCCATCTCTATTATAAGAAAATAACTGCAGATGCTGGTACAAATCGATTTATTCACAAAGTGCTGGAGTAACTCAGCGGGTCAGGCAGCATCTCGGGAGAGAAGGAATGGGTGACGTTTCGGGTCGAGACCCTTCTTCAGGCCATCTCCCACAGTCCTCTCGGGCAGGCGGGGTGCGCACGGGCGGTGCCGGGGTCCGGGGTCCTCTCGCATGCGCGGTGCCGGGGCGGCGTTGCCACAGTAACGGGGCCTACCTGGCGGCGAGGCGAGGCGAGGCGAGGCGAGGCGCGGCGATGGGCGAGGAGCGGCTGCCGGCCGCGCTACGCTCCCTGCCGGGCGGCGTGCGGGCCTTGCTGCGCTCCGCTATGACGGTGCCGACGCTCGGCCGCTGTCTGGAGGAGCTGCTGCTCAACAGCCTGGCGGCCGGCTGCGGCTGCGCGGCGGTGCGCGTTCACGCGCAGGCCGGGCGCGTGCAGGTGGCGGACAACGGCGCGGGCCTGGAGCGCGCGGCCGCCGAGCTGGTGGGAGCGCGCTTCCACAGCGGGCGCGCGGCCCGGCCTGAGGCGGGGCCCGGACACACACAAGGCCCTGGACCCGGACACACACAGGGCCCTGTGATGGGGCCCGGACACACACAAGGCCCTGTGATGGGGCCCGGACACACACAGGGCCCTGTGATGGGGCCCGGACACACACAGGGCCCTGTGATGGGGCCCGGACACACACAGGGCCCTGGACCCGGACACACACAGGGCCCTGGACCCGGACACACACAGGGCCCTGTGATGGGGCCCGGACACACACAAGGCCCTGGACCCGGACACACACAGGGCCCTGTGATGGGGCCCGGACACACACAGGGCCCTGGACCCGGACACACACAGGGCCCTGGACCCGGACACACACAGGGCCCTGTGATGGGGCCCGGACACACACAAGGCCCTGGACCCGGACACACACAGGGCTCTAGGCCCAGACACACACAGGGCCCTGTGATGGGGCCCGGACACACACAGGGCCCTGTGATGGGGCCCGGACACACACAGGGCCCTGTCATGGGGCCCGGACACACACAGGGCCCTGTGATGGGGCCCGGACACACACAGGGCTCTAGGCCCAGACAAACACAGGGCCCTGTGATGGGGCCCGGACACACACAGGGCCCTGTCATGGGGCCCGGACACACACAGGGCCCTGTCATGGGGCCCGGACACACACAGGGCCCTGTCATGGGGCCCGGACACACACAGGGCTCTAGGCCCAGACACACACAGGGCCCTGTGATGGGGCCCGGACACACACAGGGCTCTAGGCCCGGACACACACAGGGCCCTGAGGCGGGGCCCGGACACACACAGGGCCCTGGGCCCGGACACACACAGGGCTCTAGGCCCGGACACACACAGGGCCCTGGGCAGCAGACGGGGACCGGACACACACAGGGCCCTGGGCAGCAGACGGGGACCGGACACACACAGGGCCCTGGGCAGCAGACGGGGCCCGGACACACACAGGGCCCTGAAGCGGAGCCGGTTGTGGGGCCCGGGGCTGGAGAGTGTGCTGGGCCTGGGGCCGGTGGAGCAGAGGGCAGTGGGGCCTGGGCTGAGGCTGACGTGGGCCCGGGGTGTCGGGGAGAGGCTTTGGCCAGCATTGCTGACCTGTCGTCCATGCTGGAGATAGTGAGCAGGCCTGAGGGTGGGGGCAACAAGACCTGGGTCAAGCTGTTCCGGGACGGTCAGGCGCGGCCTGTGTACGAGGCTGAGACCCCACGGCCCAGCCCCGGCACCACCGTCACGGTGTGCGGCCTGTTCCACCGCTTGCCAGTGAGGAGCCACCGCATGGGGCAAGGCCTGGAGTGGGAGCAGATCCGCCACAGGGTCCAGGCCCTGAGCCTCCTGCACCCAGGTGTCTCCTTCACCGTGCGGAACGAGGCCGCTGCCGCTGGTGCCGGCTCCTTGGTGGTCCGGCTGCCCAAGGCCAGCAACGTGCCGGCACGCTTTGCTCAGATCTACGGCGCTCAGAAGGCGGCAGCCCTGTGCCCGGTGCAGCACTCCAATGGCACCTTCCACATGAGGGGCTACATCAGCCGTGAGGGCCACCACACTAAGGCCCAGCGCCTGCTCTTCATCAACGGCCGGCTGGTGCTGAAGACCGGTGTGCACAAGCAGCTGGACCTGCTGATCCGGCGGCACAGTGTGATCTGCAGAGTGGGCCCGTGCATCGGCACCCGGGCACCCTCCGACCTTCACCCTGTCTACATCATCAACATTAGCTGTGGCCATGGCCAGTATGATGCTTGCTGGGAGGCTGGACGCACCCTGCTGGAGTTCACTGCCTGGGACCTGCTGCTCAGCTGTCTGCAGGAGGGGGTCCGCACCTTCCTGGCCAATGAGCAACTACTGCTGGACCCCTCTGAGGAGCAGCAATCTCTCCAGCTGCCTACACTCAACCCACAGCCAGTGTTCATTAATGAAAGGACAGCAGTGCAGTCCAAGTGTGTGTACAGGCAAGACACGTCTCAGGAGGATGCTGCCGCCGCTGAGAAGGATGGGGCACACACCATGGGTGTGGAGGGTGAAGAACCTTTGGGCACTGCCCCACACTCTACTGAAGCCCCCTCATGCCACCGACACATTGCTGGTCAGCAGCCAGCTGTGTGTGGCAGCCCCCTGGGCAACATGAGTGTGTGTGACAGTCCTGAGACACAGCGAGCCGAGGAGGAGCCCAGCACACACAGCGTGCTGGCACGAGATGGCATTCAGCAGCTTGCTGCTGCCTATGAGAGTGAGACCTCGTCTCCGGGAGAAGGGGTGCAGGGTGCAGCAGGGGAGACCCATGGGCCTCAGACAGGCCAGGGAGGGGTAAAGCAGGCCTACCAGGGGGCTCAGGGAGTTGTAGTACAACTTGGTATCACAGGTCTCATAACCCATGTCATCCCCAAGGAGTTTGCAAACAGCTGTGTGGTCAGGGGTGTCGTCTGCCAGCCAGCTCCCGTGAGGGCCTGGGATATTAACAAGAGGCTGAAAGGACAAAGGCAGCTCTCTGGGGGCAGAGCACGATGGAGTACCACCAGGAACATCCAACCCCAAGCATGTGTGAATAAAGGTCAGGAAATCCCAGGTGGTTGGCAGTCTCATGAGGCTGGCAGCCTTGCCGAATGTGTAAGCACACGTAGCAAGGGCATAGCACCTGAGGCCAGGAGCAGGGACGCTGCCCGCTGTGTGTCTGGTCAGGCCAGGTTCCACAGGAAGCTGAGCATGCCTCCAATAACCGGCTCATTGGATGCCTTCAGAAGAGAATATGCAAAGGGTGGTGGTCAGGACAGAGGCAGCTCCTCCCAAAGCACGGTGCTGACTCACTGTGATCCCAGCATGAGATCCCCACTCGGGAATGTGGCAGGGATCAAAGAGGCAGCAAATGTGAACCAGGCTCGATGCACTGATTGTGGAGCTGACACCCAGACTGAGAGTTCACTGCATGTCCAGCCTGGCTACGACGGGTTTCTGAGGAGTTTGTGTTCTCTTGGCACCAGCTTGTCAGCTGAACATGTATTGCCCAGTAATATTGCCTCACCTACTCATTCACAAACCACTGGCCTTGCCAAGGAGCCTCCAAGATCCTTGGCGGCAAAGTTGTCCCGATTAAAACATGGCCAACGTGAGGGAGAGAAGAATTACGAGTCCACTGTGAGGAGTTTGGCCGACTGTTCTCAGTGCCGGTGCTCCTGGAGGCTCCAGCAACTGGGCCAGGAGTCTGCAGCATGTTCACCTCCAGAACCAACCTCCTCAGTAGCAGAGTCTGGAACATGTTCACCTCCAGAACCAACCCACTCCACAGCAGCAGCAGAGTCTGGAACATGTTCACCTCCAGAACCAACCTCCACAGCAGCAGCAGAGTCTGGAACATGTTCACCTCCAGAACCAACTCACTCCACAGCAGCAACAGAGTCTGAAAGAGGTGCCGGTCGACAGGAGTCTGCAGCATGTTCACCTACAGAACCAACCTCAGCAGCAGAGTCTGGAACATGTTCAACTCCAGAACCAACCCACTCCACAGCAGCAGAGTCTGGAACATGTTCAACTCCAGAACCAACTCACTCCACAGCAGCAGAGTTTGGAACATGTTCAACTCCAGAACCAACCTCCTCAGCAGCAGCAATAGCAGCAGCAGAGTCTGAAAGAGGTGCCAGTCGGGAGGAATGTCAGGAAAGCTGCACTGAAAGAGAAAGCACCCTTGCTGTGCTTGGCAGAGGCTCTTGCCCAGGGAAGTTGTCTGGTGCTGTAACTGAAGGAGGGACCAACACACAGGCTGAGCTGCACATTGGTGACCAGGCCCACCGTGATGGAGCCATTGAAGGGAATAACCAATCAGTTAGAGACTGGGTGTTGGAGCAGGAGGAACCTGACACCACGTGTATTCACCCAGGACCGTTACCTGATGGAGCAGAGGCTTGTGTGGAGACCTGTGAAGGTGCTTGGGAAGGCTCAGCTTCAGAATGGCTGCAGTGCTTTGATGGGTCTGTGGGGAAGACAATGTACGTGAACAGTGTGACTGGTGTGAGTTGTTACAACCTTCCACCAGAGCCCCAGACTCGAGCCACATGCACAAAAGACTTCACAACCATGGCAGTGAACGTCCTCACGAAGACTGGTGAGTGTTGCAAAGAAATGTAGTGCTATCCCCTTCTCCCCATACAGAAGTGGCCAAACGCCCAGACAAAGACGGCATCTGTATTCCCGTCATGCTACACGTGTGGGTTTAAACGTCATGCTACACGTGTGGGTTTAAACGTCATGCTACACGTGTGAGTTTAAACATCATGCTACACGTGTGGGTTTAAACGTCATACTACATGTGCGGGTTTAAACGTCATGCTACATGTGTGGGTTTAAACGTCATGCTACCCGTGTGGGTTTAAACTATATAGAGGGGTGGAGGGGTTGATATATTGAGAATATAAAGATGGAGTTAAAGGGGAAGTGATTACAAGAAAAGTTACAAAAGACTCCCGAATTAATGGGAAGGAAAGTTCGAGAAAGGATAAGAGAGTAAGGTCAGGGGCAATACCGAAGTTAAAGTGTTGTATATGAATGAGCGAAGTATAAGAAATAAAGTTGATGAACTTGAGGCTCAGTTAGATATTGGCGAGTAAGATTCAGCTTTTAAGTTTGACATGCAAGTCAACGTTGTGGTAAAAGCCAGTTTCTTCCAGCTTCGTACCAGAGCTAAAATCAAACCATTCCTCCAATTTGACGACCTAGAAATAATCATCCACGCATTCATTTCCTCCCGCCTAGACTACTGCAACTCCCTATACATTGGAATCAGCCAATCATCCCTGTCCCACCTGCAATTGGTCCAAAATGCCGCAGCGAGACTCCTGACGGGTACCCGTAAAAGGGACCACATCACCCCGATTCTGGCCTCTCCCCACTGGCTCCCAGTACAGTACAGAATCAACTTCAAGCTCCTCCTATTCACATACAAAGCCCTAAACGGGCTTGCCCCCCCCATATCAAAAATCTATCTCCAGGTCCCTCAGGTCGGTCAACTTGGGACTACTGACTATCCCGCGGTCTAGGCTTAAGCTCAGGGTGACTGCGCTTTTGCGGTTGCAGCTCCTAGACTGTGGAACAGCATCCCTCTCCCCATCAGAACTGCCCCCTCCATCGACTCCTTGAAGTCCAGGCTCAAAACCTACTTCTATTCCTTGCCGTTTGAGGCCCTCTGAGGGAGCGCTGTGAACTGTTTATGTATGTGTTGTTAGGTTTGTGTGCAATTGTATGTTCTTTTTTAGTACCTGCACTGATGTACAGCACTTTGGTCAACGTAGGTTGTGTTTAAATGTGCTATACAAATAAAATTGACTTGACTTGACTTGAAGATGTGGGAATTAGAGAGACATGGCTGCAAGAGGACCAGGGCTGGGAACTGAATATTCAGGGGTACACAACGTATAGAAAAGGCAGTGGGGTCGCTCTGTTGGTAAGGAATGATATTCACTTCCTTGCGAGGGGTGACATAGAATCAGTAGATGTAGAATCAGTATGGACAGAACTGAGGAATTGCTAGGGTGAAAAGACCCTAATGGGAGTTATCTACAGGCCCCCAAACAGTAGCCTGGATATAGGGTGCAAGTTGAATGAAGAGTTAAAACTGGCATGTAGCAAAGGTAATGCTACGGTGGTTATGGGAGATTTCAACGTGCAGGTAGACTGGGAAAGTCAGCCTGGTAATGAACCCCAAGAAAGGGAGTTTGTGGAGTGCCTCCGAGATGGATTCTTAGAGCAGCTTGAACTGGAGCCTACCGGGGAAAAGGCAATTCTGGATTTAGTGTTGTGTAATGAACTGGATTTGATAAGGGAACTCAAGGTAAAAGAGCCAATAGGTGCAGGAGTAGGCCATTCGGCCCTTCGAGCCTGCACCGCCATTCAATGTGATCATGGCTGATCATTCTCAATCAGTACCCCCGTTCTTGCCTTCTCCCCATACCCCCTGACTCCGCTATCCTTAAGAGCTCTATCTAGCTCTCTCTTGAATGCATTCAGAGAATTGGCCTCCACTGCCTTCTGAGGCAGAGAATTCCACAGATTCACAACTCTCTGACTGAAAACATTTTTCCTCATCTCCGTTCTAAATGGCCTACCCCTTATTCTTAAACTGTGGCCCCTGGTTCTGGACTCCCCCAACATTGGGAACATGTTTCCTGCCTCTAACGTGTCCAATCCCTTAATAATCTTATACGTTTCGATAAGATCCCCTCTCATCCTTCTAAATTCCAGTGTATACAAGCCTAGTCGCTCCAGTCTTTCAACATATGACAGTCCCGCCATTCCGGGAATTAACCTAGTAAACCTACGCTGCACGCCCTCAATAGCAAGAATATCCTTCCTCAAATTTGGAGACCAAAACTGCACACAGTGCTCCAGGTGCGGTCTCACTAGGGCCCTGCAGAAGGACCTCTTTGCTCCTATACTCAACTCCTCTTGTTATGAAGGCCAACATTCCATTGGCTTTCTTCACTGCCTGCTGTAGCTGGATGCTTCCTTTCAGTGACTGATGCACTAGGGCACCCAGATCTCGTTGTACGTCCCCTTTTCCTAACTTGACACCATTCAGATAATAATCTGCCTTCCTATTCTTACCACCAAAGTGGATAACCTCACACGTATCCACATTAAACTGCATCTGCCATGCATCCGCCCACTCACACAACCTGTCCAAGTCACCCTGCAACCTCATAACATCTTCCTCACAGTTCACACTGCCACCCAGCGGAGAAGGGAAAATCGGAAGTGTCAGTATTGCAGTTGAGCAAGAGGGACTATGGCAGCATGAGGGAGGAGCTGGCCAGAGTTGAGACTCTAGCAGGGAAGACGGAACAACAATGGCAGGTATTTCTGGGAATAATACAGAAGGTGCAGGATCAGTTCAATCAAAAGAGGAAGAAAGATTCTAAGGGGAGTAAGAGGCAACCGTGGCTGACAAGGGAAGTCAAGGACAGTATAAAAATAAAAGAA
Organism: Rhinoraja longicauda; assembly: GCF_053455715.1. Classification (NCBI taxonomy): domain Eukaryota; kingdom Metazoa; phylum Chordata; class Chondrichthyes; order Rajiformes; family Arhynchobatidae; genus Rhinoraja; species Rhinoraja longicauda. The sequence goes on from NC_135962.1 coordinate 61,847,790, forward strand.
GTATAACATAGCAAAGATGAGTGGGAAGCCAGAGGATTGGGACTCTTTTAAAGAGCAACAGAAAATAACTAAAAAGGCAATACGGGGAGAAAAGATGAGATACGAAGGTAAGCTAGCCAATAATATAAAGGAGATAGTAAAAGCTTCTTTAGGTATGTAAAGAGGAAACAATTAGTTAAGACAAATGTGGGTCCCTTGAAGACAGAAGCAGGTGAATTTATTATGGGGAACAAAGAAATACCCTTTGATAAGGCCCCACATAGGAGATTAGTGGGCAAAATTAGAGCACATGATATTGGGGGTAGGGTACTGACATGGATAGAAAATTGGGTCCCTTTCAGAATGGCAGGCAGTGACTAGTGCTGGCTCGGTGCTGGGACTGCAGCTATTTACAATATACATTAATGATTTAGATGAAGGGATTAAAAGTAACATTAGCAAATTTGCAGATGACACAATGCTGGGTGGCAGTGTGAGCTGCGATGAGGATGTTATGAGGATGCAGGGTGACTTGGATAGGTTGTGTGAGTGGGCAGATGCATGGCAGATGCAGTTTAATGTGGATAAATGCGAGGTTATCCACTTTGGTGGTAAGAATAGGAAGGCAGAGTATTATCTGAATGATTAGAAGTCCTCGGTGTCCTTGAACATCAGTCACTGAAAGTAGGCAAACAGGTACTACAGGCAGTGAAGAAAGTCAATGGCATGTTGGCCTTCATAACAAGAGGAGTTGTGTTTCGGAGCAAAGAGGACCTTCTGCAGTTGTACAGGGCCCTAGTGAGACCGCACCTGGAGTACTGTTTGCAGTTTTGGTCTCCAAATTTGAGGAAGGACATTCTTGCTATTGAGGGCGTGCAGCGTAGGTTTACTAGGTTAAAGTTCTATCCACGCTTTCAGACAACAAAACACCTTAGTCACCTTAAGAATGAAACAGTACCTTTATATTCAGGCAAGCGGGTGTGGCTGCATATTCCCACCGTCCCTCGTGGTCCCACACAAAGGTGCGATCCAAAGCCCTGCTTGTTTATACAAGGGGGGAGGTCACATACCTCTTTCATCATCCTTGAAACAAAGCCCCTCGTGTTAGGACCTGCTCCCACTGCACTCGCACTTAACGCTTTCAGTCCTGAAACTCTTTCACATGTTCATTCTCGGGATGGCGGGACTGTCATATGTTGAAAGAATGGAGTGACTGGGCTTGGAAACACTGGAATTTAGAAGGATGAGAGGGGATCTTGTAGAAACATATAAAATTCTTAAAGGATTGGACATGCTAGATGCAGGAAAAATGTTCCCAGTTGGAGGAGTGCAGAACCAGGGGCCACAGTTTAAGAATAAGGGGATGGCCATTTCGAATGGAGATGAGAAAATACTTTTTCACTCAGAGTTGTAAATCTGTGGAATTCTCTGCCTCAGAAGGCAGTGGAGGCCAATTTTCTGGATGCTTTCAAGAGAGAGTAGCGGAGTTAAGGGATATTGGGAGAAGGCAGCAACTGTGGATGATCAGCCATGATCACGGTGGATGGCGGTGCTGGATCGAAGGGCCGAATGGCCTCTTCCTGCACCTATTGTCTATCAGGACTTTGATTGTGCACAATAGGCAATATCAGTAGTTCCTCCTCTTGTTTATGGTTCCTGCCGTGATATCTCGTTTTGTGACTTGGTGCTGAAGTTTGATAATGTTTCCCTGAATGCCTTGGGTCATTTTGCTGAGTAAAGGGAAGATGCACTTGCCCTTGGAGGCAGTGCAGAGAAGGTGCCTGGACTGTCTCATGCAATGACCTGGTGGTCTTACATTAGACACTTGCCCTTGGAGGCAGTGCAGAGAAGGTGCCTGGACTGTCTCATGCAATGACCTGGTGGTCTTACATTAGACACTTGCCCTTGGAGGCAGTGCAGAGAAGGTGCCTGGACTGTCTCATGCAATGACCTGGTGGTCTTACATTAGACACTTGCCCTTGGAGGCAGTGCAGAGAGGGTGCCTGGACTGTCTCATGCAATGACCTGGTGGTCTTACATTAGACACTTGCCCTTGGAGGCAGTGCAGAGAGGGTGGGCTGGACTAGTGGGCAAAATTAGAGCACATGGTACTGGGGATAGGGTACTGACATGGATAGAAAATTGGTTGACAGACAGAAAGCAAAGAGTGGGGATAAATGGGTCCCTTTCAGAATGGCAGGCAGTAACTAGTGGGGTACCGCAAGGCTCGGTGCTGGGACCGCAGCTATTTACAATATACATCAATGACTTGGATGAAGGGATTAAAAGTACCATTAGCAAATTTGCCGATGATACAAAGCTGGGTGGTAGTGTGAACTGTGAGGAAGATGCTATAAGGTTGCAGGGTGACTTGGACAGGTTGTGTGAGTGGGCGGATGCATGGCAGATGCAGTTTAATGTGGATAAGTGTGAGGTTATCCACTTTGGTGGTAAGAATAGGAAGGCAGATTATTATTTGAATGGTGTCAAGTTAGGAAAAGGGGATGTACAACGTGATCTGGGTGTCCTAGTGCATCAGTCACTGAAAGGAAGCATGCAGGTACAGCAGGCAGTGAAGAAAGCCAATGGAATGTTGGCCTTCATAACAAGAGGAGTTGAGTATAGGAGCAAAGAGGTCCTTCTGCAGTTGTACAGGGCCCTAGTGAGACCTCACCTGGAGTACTGTGTGCAGTTTTGGTCTCCAAATTTGAAGAAGGATATTCTTGCTATTGAGGGCGTGCAGCGTAGGTTTACTACAGTGGTGTCCAAACGTTTTTCAAAGAGGGCCAAATTTGATAATGTGAAAATATCCAAGGGCCAATGCCCCCCCCCACCCCCGGACCTTTAACTAATGCGCCCCCCCCCCCCCCCGGACCTTTAACTAATGTGCCCCCCCCCCCCGGACCTTTAACTAATGCGCTCCCCACCCCCCCCCCGGACCTTTAACTAATGCCCCCCCCCCCCCCCCCCCGACCTTTAACTAATGCGCTCCCCCCCCCCCCCGGACCTTTAACTAATCCCCCCCCCGACCTTTAACTAATGCTCTCCCCCCCCCATCCCCCGGACCTATAACTAATGCGCTCCCCCCCCCGGACCTTTAACTAATCCCCCCCCCCCCCCCGGACCTTTAACTAACCCCCCCCCCCCGGACCTCGCGTCTGCCAATCCGCAGATCGGGCAGCGCTGACCGCCGGGAGGTGTAGTCGCCGTCGCCCTCTCCCCTCCCCTCATTCTGTTAGACAGTGCTGGCGGGCCATAAATAATACATTTAAGACGGAAGCTGCGGGCTGTATAAAATCTGACCTCGGGCCGCGATTTGGACATGTCTGGTATACTAGGTTAATTCCCGGAATGGCGGGACTGTCATATGTTAAAAGACTGGAGCGACTAGGCTTGTATACACTGGAATTTAGAAGGATGAGAGGGGATCTTATCGAAACGTATAAGATTATTAAGGGGTTGGACATGTTAGAGGCAGGAAACATGTTCCCAATGTTGGGGGAGTCCAGAACAAGGGGCCACAGTTTAAGAATAAGGGGTAGGCCATTTAGAACAGAGATGAGGAAAAACTTTTTCAGTCAGAGAGTTGTGAATCTGTGGAATTCTCTGCCTCAGAAGGCAGTGGAGGCCAATTCTCTGAATACATTCAATAGACAATAGACAATAGGTGCAGGAGTAGGCCATTCAGCCCTTCGAGCCAGCACCGCCATTCAATGCGATCATGGCTGATCACTCTCAATCAGTACCCCGTTCCTGCCTTCTCCTCATACCCCCTCACTCCGCTATCCTTAAGAGCTCTATCCAGCTCTCTCTTGAAAGCATCCAACGAACTGGCCTCCACTGCCTTCTGAGGCAGAGAATTCCACACCTTCACCATTCTCTGACTGAAAAAGTTCTTCCTCATCTCCGTTCTAAATGGCCTACCCCTTATTCTTAAACTGTGGCCCCTTGTTCTGGACTCCCCCAACATTGGGAACATGTTTCCTGCCTCTAATGTGTCCAATCCCCTAATTATCTTATATGTTTCAATAAGATCCCCCCTCATCCTTCTAAATTCCAGTGTATACAAGCCTAATTGCTCCAGCCTTTCAACATACGACAGTCCCGCCATTCCGGGAATTAACCTAGTGAACCTACGCTGCACGCCCTCAATAGCAAGAATATCCTTCCTCAAATTTGGAGACCAAAACTGCACACAGTACTCCAGGTGCGGTCTCACCAGGGCCCGGTACAACTGTAGAAGGACCTCTTTGCTCCTATACTCAACTCCTCTTGTTATGAAGGCCAACATTCCATTGGCTTTCTTCACTGCCTGCTGTACCTGCATGCTTCCTTTCAGTGACTGATGCACTAGGACACCCAGATCTCGTTGAACATCCCCTCTTCCTAACTTGACACCATTCAGATAATAATCTGCCTTTCTATTCTTACTTCCAAAGTGAATAACCTCACACTTATCTACATTAAACTGCATCTGCCATGTATCCGCCCACTCACACAACCTGTCCAAGTCACCCTGCAGCCTTATTGCATCTTCCTCACAATTCACACTACCCCCCAGCTTAGTATCATCTGCAAATTTGCTAATGAGAGAGCAAGAGAGAGCTAGATCGAGCTCTTAAGGATAGCGGAGTCAGGGGGTATGGGGAGAAAGCAGGAACGGGGTACTGATTGAGAATGATCAGCCATGATCACATTGAATGGCGGTGCTGGCTCGAAGGGCCGAATGGCCCACTCCTGCACCTATTGTCTATTGACCTGGTGGTCTTACATTCGACACGGAGTTGAAGGAGGCAGTGCAGAGAAGGTGGGCTGGACTCATCCTGCAATGACCTGGTGGTCTTACATTAGACACTTGCCCTTGGAGGCAGTGCAGAGAAGGTGCCTGGACTGTCTCCTGCAATGACCTGGTGGTCTTACATTCGACACGGAGTTGAAGGAGGCAGTGCAGAGAAGGTGGGCTGGACTCTCCTGCAATGACCTGGTGGTCTTACATTGGACACGGAGTTGGAGGAGTTGCAGAGAGGGTGGGCTGGACTGACTTGTGCAATGACATGGTGGTCTTGCATTGGGCCTGCACTTTGGTGTAGAGTGGACCAAGAGGGGATCTTATTACAACACACAAGACTTGACAGGGTAGATGTGATGAGGGTGTTTCCTTGGGCTGGCTCTCCTCCAAGCAGGAAGCCAAGGATTGTCCCTTTCAGAATACAACAAAGCAGCCTATTTAAGAATCTCTTCCCCACGACCTGGGTGATATTGTCATGATAGGTTTTGATAAGTTTTATCTATATATGATAAGTTTTACTCTACAAATTGCGAGGAAGAAGGGAAAATCGGAAGTGTCAGTATTACAGTATAGCAAAGGGGATTACAGAGGCATGAGGCAGGAGCTGGCCAGATTTGACTGGAAGGAGGCCCTAGCAGGGAAGACGGTGGAACGGCAATGGAAGGTATTCCTGGGAATAATGCAGAAGTTGCAGGATCAATTTATCCCAAAGAGGAGGAAAGATTCTAAGGGGAGTAAGAGGCACCCGTGGCTGACAAGGGAAATCAAGGACAGCATAAAAATAAAAGAGAAGAAGTATAACATAGCAAAGCAGAGTGGGAAGCCAGAGGATTGGGACTCTTTTAAAGAGCAACAGAAGATGACTAAGAAGGCAATACGGGGAGAAAAGATGAGGTACGAGGGTAAACTAGCCAATAATATAAAGGAGCATAGTAAAAGCTTCTTTAGGTATGTAAAGAGGAAAAAAATAGTCAAGGCAAATGTGGGTCCCTTGAAGACAGAAGCGGGGGAATTTATCATGGGGAACAAGGAAATGGCAGACGAGTTGAACCGGTACTTTGGATCTGTCTTCACTAAGGAAGATACAAACAATCTCCCAGATGTTCTAGTGGGCAGAGATCCTAGGGTGACGGAGGAACTGAAGGAAATCCACATTAGGCAGGAAATGGTGTTGGGTAGACTGATGGGACTGAAGGCTGATAAATCCCCAGGGCCTGATGGTCTGCATCCCAGGGTGCTTAAGGAGGTGGCGCTAGAAATTGTGGACGCATTGGTGATCATTTTCCAATGTTCTATAGATTCAGGATCAGTTCCTGTGGATTGGAGGGTAGCTAATGTTGTCCCACTTTTTAAGAAAGGAGGGAAAACGGGAAATTATAGACTAGTTAGTCTGACATCAGTGGTGGGGCAGATGCTGGAGTCAATTATAAAAGACGAAATTGCGGAGCATTTGGATAGCAGTAACAGGATCGTTCCGAGTCAGCATGGATTTACGAAGGGGAAATCATGCTTGACTAATCTTCTGGAATTCTTTGAGGATGTAACCAGGAAAATTGACAGGGGAGAGCCGGTTGATGTGGTGTACCTTGACTTTCAGAAAGCATTTGACAAGGTTCCACATAGGAGATTAGTGGGGAAAATTAGAGCACATGGTACTGGGGGTAGGGTACTGACATGGATAGAAAATTGGTTGACAGACAGAAAGCAAAGAGTGGGGATAAATGGGTCCCTTTCAGAATGGCAGGCAGTAACTAGTGGGGTACCGCAAGGCTCGGTGCTGGGACCGCAGCTATTTACAATATACATTAATGACTTGGATGAAGGGATTAAAAGTACCATTAGCAAATTTGCAGATGATACAAAGCTGGGTGGTAGTGTGAACTGTGAGGAAGATGTGAGGAAGATGCTATGAGGTTGCAGGGTGACTTGGACAGGTTGTGTGAGTGGGCGGATGCATGGCAGATGCAGTTTAATGTGGATAAGTGTGAGGTTATCTACTTTGGTGGTAAGAATAGGAAGGCAGAGCATTATCTGAATGGTGTCAAGTTAGGAAAAGGGGACGAACAACAAGATCTGGGTGTCCTAGTGCATCAGTCACTGAAAGGAAGCATGCAGGTACAGCAGGCAGTGAAGAAAGCCAATGGAATGTTGGCCTTCATAACAAGAGGAGTTGAGTATAGGAGCAAAGAGGTCCTTCTGCAGTTGTACAGGGCCCTAGTGAGACTGCACCTGGAGTACTGTGTGCAGTTTTGGTCTCCAAATTTGAGGAAGGATATTCTTGCTATTGAGGGCGTGCAGCGTAGGTTTACTAGGTTAATTCCCGGAATGGCGGGACTGTCATATGTTGAAAGACTGGAGCGACTAGGCTTGTATACACTGGAATTTAGAAGGATGAGAGGGGAGCTTATCGAAACATATAAGATTATTAAGGGGTTGGACACGTTAGAGGCGGGAAACATGTTCCCAATGTTGGAGGAGTCCAGAACAAGGGGCCACAGTTTAAGAATAAGGGGTAGGCCATTTAGAACGGAGATGAGGAAAAACTTTTTCAGTCAGAGAGTTGTGAATCTGTGGAATTCTCTGCCTCAGAAGGCAGTGGAGGCCAATTCTCTGAATGCATTCAAGAGAGAGCTAGATAGAGCTCTTAAGGATAGCGGAGTCAGGGGGTATGGGGAGAGGGCAGGAACGGGGTACTGATTGAGAATGATCAGCCATGATCACATTGAATGGCGGTGCTGGCTTGAAGGGCCGAATGGCCTACTCCTGCACCTGTTGTCTATTGTCTATTGTCATTAAGTGTGCTGAATACTGAGACTGTTGGGCTGCTGGAATCGAGGGGCAGACGAGAGGAGGTGAGGAAACAAACTATTAACCGTTTATCAGTGAAATGGTTGAAGGCCCGATAGTCCACAGCTCCGATTTGTTATGTCCTTGAGATGTTCCCCTTGATCTCATCAATGAGTCATTTCTAGTTGCCTTGGTTCACTTCCAATGCAGCCTCATCTCCATATCTCATCCTCTGCTGCTGCATCAGCCCACGACATCAACCACTAACTACCTCAGCAATATATTCACAAACCCAATCACATTAGTCAGGCAGGCACCTGCAGCACTAAGGCTAATCAGGCACGGGATATTCATCTGGATTCATCCTTCACAATCGTTGCCAATAACCCCTCGCACTTACGTTAGACCCAGGCCTGCACATACATGGCCTGGCCCTGATGATCTTTAGCCCAGGCCTGGCCCTGATGATCTTTAGCCCAGGCCTGCACATACATGGCTTGGCCCTGATGATCTTTAGCCCAGGCCTGGCCCTGATGATCTTTAGCCCAGGACTGGCCCTGATCATCTCTAGCCCAGGCCTGACCCTGATCATCTCTAGCCCAGGCCTGCACATACCTGGCCTGGCCATGATCACGTACACCTCCCACTGGCAGCTTGTTCCACACTGTTCTGTGGGCCAGCATAGTATTGATGGGCAGAAGTGGCCTCGTGTGTGGGTGGGAATGTGACTGGTTTCTACCTGTGCTCCAGGAGTGTAACCTGACCGTCTGCTTTCTCCAGGCTGCCCCTACCGCTGCTACCCATTTCGTAGCCAGAGCTTGATCCCCTTCCTGCCACGGCCCCGTGAGGAGAGGCATGGACCCAGAGCCAGCGAAGGGGCCGGTGGTGGGAGAGGTGAGAGGTGTCTGCCCTCTGGTGAACGTGGGATCAGCAGGCACCACCTTCTGCTGGCTCAGGCCCAGACCCAGACCCCCAGACCCCCAGACCCAGACACCCAGACCCCCAGACCCAGACACCCAGACCCCCAGACCCCCAGACCCAGACCCCAAGACCCAGACCCCAAGACCCAGACACCCAGACCCCCAGACCCAGTCCCCCAGACACCCAGACCCAGTCCCCCAGACACCCAGACACCCAGACCCCCAGACCCAGACACCCAGACCCCCAGACCCAAACCCCCAGACCCAGACACCCAGACCCCCAGACCCAGACCCCCAGACCCAGACACCCAGACCCCCAGACCCAGACCCAGACCCCCAGACCCAGACCCAGACCCCCAGACCCAGACCGCCAGACCCAGACCGCCAGACCCAGACCGCCAGACCCAGACCCCCAGACCCAGACCCCCAGACCCAGACCCCCAGACCCAGACCCCCAGACCCAGACCCAGACCCAGACCCCCAGACCCAGACCCCCAGACCCAGACCCCCAGACCCAGACCCCCAGACCCAGACCCAGACACCCAGACCCAGACCCCCAGACCCAGACACCCAGGGAGCAGGGAGTGCATCAGCACCCATGCACAGGCTGGGCTGACCCTGACCTGTCCTCCATCCAGACTCACACTGGCTCAGTAATAACATGCCAGGAGCACCAGCCCACAGCACAGGGAAATCCAACTACAGATGGGGAGGGGGAGTGGAGGGGAGAGGGAGGGGGTGATTGGAGGGGAGGGGGTGAGAGGAGGGGAGGGGGTGAGGGGAGGGGGTGCGGGGAGGGGAGGGGGTGAGGGGAGGGGAGGGGGTGAGGGGAGGGGGGTGAGGGGAGGGGAGGGGGTGAGGGGAGGGGAGGGGGTGTTGGGTGTGGCTTGTTTACATAGGATGGAGCGGTGGGTGGGCTTTGAGTGAGACTGAAGGATAACTCTAGGTAGCAGTAAACCCTGCGTTGACAACAGAGATTGTGTCCTTGTCCTGATTCACCGGTCCGTAACTCTACTGTGCCCACAGGCTCCTTGTCCCACTCCTGCAGAGAGTTGCCAGGAAGACGCTGTCCGTGGGCTGGGTCTGTGTGTGTGGAGGTGTTGGGGTGAGATGCAGGACCTAGCTCACGATGTGGGCACCCCTGCAACAGAGGTGGCAATACGTGTACAGACACACTGACAACCCGTGGATGGGATATGTAGAAGCATCTAAATGTCCAGCCCACATCACCACTGCCCACTGGCATGGTGACACTACCCCCCTGCCGGGCACCCGGTCACCACTGGCATGCCTGACCTTGCCCCCCCTGCCAGGCACCCGGTCACCACTGGCATGCCTGACCCAGTCACCACTGGCATGCCTGACCCTGCCCCCACTGCCAGGCACCCGGTCAGCACGGCTTCTGACATATTGAATACGTGTTGGGACGTCCTGTCCGTTGCACCAGACACTGGTTGGGCTGCGTACAGTCCTGGTCACCACACTACTGGAAGATGGGAGTAACCACAAGGTTGTTGCCTGGACTGCAGCTATACAGACAGGCTGGGACTGCAGCTATACCGACCTCACCAACTCCGGCGAACTACCCCTCAGTGCCTCCAATCTCATAGTTCCCCAGCCTCCTACCCAAAATCCACAAACACAATTGTCCCGGCAGACCCATTGTCTCTGCCTGCTCATGCCCCACCGAACTTATCTCTACCTACCTCGACTCCATCCTATCCCCCCTGGTCAAATCCCTCCCCACCTACGTCCAAGACACCTCACACGCTCTCCATCTCCTGGATAACTTCCGGTTCCCAGGCCCCCACCCCCTCATTTTCACCATGGATGTCCAGTCACTCTACACTTCCATCCCCCACAAGGATGGTCTCGAAGCCCTCCGTTTCTTCCTCGACCGTAGAACCAGCCAATCCCCATCGACCAACACTCTCCTCCGCCTAGCAGAGCTGGTTCTTACCCTCAACAACTTCTCCTTTGACTCCTCCCACTTCCTCCAAACCAGAGGCGTAGCTATGGGCACTCGCATGGGCCCTAGCTACGCCTGCCTCTTTGTCGGGTACGTCGAACAATCCCTGTTCCAGACGTACACTGGCCCCATCCCCGAACTCTACCTCCGCTACATCGACGACTGCATTGGTGCTACCTCTTGCACCCATGCAGAACTCACTGACTTTATACACTTCACCTCCAATTTCCATCCTGCCCTTAAATATACCTGGACTATCTCTGACATCTCCCTCCCGTTTCTGGACCTCACCATCTCCATCACAGGAGAAAAACTAGTGACGGACATTTATTACAAGCCCACCGACTCGCACAGCTATCTGGACTACACTTCTTCCCACCCGGTCCCCTGCAAAAAGTCTATCCCCTACTCCCAATTCCTCCGTCTACGCCGCATCTGCGCCCGGGATGAGGTGTTTCAGACTAGGGCTTCCGAGATGTCCTCGTTTTTCAGAAAACGGGGCTTCCCCTCCTCCATTATAGATGAGGCTCTCACTAGGGTCTCTTCTACATCCCGCAGCTCCGCTCTTGCTCCCCATCCCCCCACTCGCAACAAGGATAGGATCCCCCTCGTTCTAACCTTCCACCCCACCAGCCAGCGGATCCAACATATCATCCACCAACATTTCCGTCACCTACAACGGGACCCCACCACTGGCCACATCTTCCCATCCCCTCCTCTCTCTGCGTTCCGCAGAGACCGTTCCCTCCGCAACTCCCTGGTCCACTCGTCCCTTCCTACCCAAACCACCCTAACCCCGGGCACTTTCCCTTGCAACCGCACGAGATGCAACACCTGTCCCTTTACCTCCCCCCTCAACGCCATCAAAGGACCCAAACATTCTTTCCAGGTGAGACAGAGGTTCACCTGCACCTCCTCCAACCTCATCTATTGCATCCGCTGCTCTAGATGTCAACTTATCTATATCGGCGAAACCAAGCGCAGGCTCGGCGATCGCTTCGCTGAACACCTGCGCTCGGTCCGCATTAACGCAACTGATCTCCCGGTGGCCCAGCACTTTAACTCCCCCTCCCATTCCCAGTCTGACCTCTCTGTCATGGGCCTCCTCCAGTGCCATAGTGAGGCCCGCCGGAAATTGGAGGAGCAGCACCTCATATTTCGCCTGGGCAGTTTGCAGCCCGGTGGTATGAACGTCGACTTCTCCAACTTCAGATAGCTCCTCTGTCCCTCCCTTCCCCTCCTCCTTCCCAGAGCTCCCTCTATCTTCCTGTCTCCACCTATATCCTTCCTTTGTCCCACACCCGACATCAGTCTGAAGAAGGGTCTCGACCCGAAACGTCACCCATTCCTTCTCTCCCGAGATGCTGCCTGACCTGCTGAGTTACTCCAGCATTTTGTGAATAAATCGATTTGTACCAGCATCTGCAGTTATTTTCTTATACTGCAGCTATACAGACAGGCTGGGACTGCAGTTGTACAGACAGGCTGGGACTGCAGTTATACAGACAGGCTGGGACTACAGTTATACAGACAGGCTGGGACTGCAGTTATACAGTTATACAGACAGGCTGGGACTGCAGTTATACAGACAGGCTGGGACTGCAGTTATACAGACAAGCTGGGACTGCAGTTATACAGTTATACAGACAGGCTGGGACTGCAGTTATACAGACAGGCTGGGACTGCAGCTATACAGACAGGCTGGGACTGCAGTTGTACAGACAGGCTGGGACTGCAGTTATACAGACAGGCTGGGACTGCAGTTATACAGACAGGCTGGGACTGCAGCTATACAGACAGGCTGGGACTGCAGTTATACAGACAGGCTGGGACTGCAGCTATACAGACAGGCTGGGACTGCTTTCTCCGGGTGTGAAAGGTGACATTGTATATAAAACCATGAGAAGATAGATAGCCAGAGTTTATTTCCCATGAAAGCGGTGTCTATAACAAGAGGACATAGGTTTAAGGTGGAGGTGGTTAAATGGAAATGGAATCTGAGGAATAATCTTGTAACACAACTTTCCAGCAGTCCCCTCATAACCTTTAAACTATTGTTCTGCACCAAGAATGTATTCAGTGATTGCTGTCCACTGTCGGCAGTCTGGGTGTGAGCTGCTCCCAGCTCTGAGCAGAACAATATGCAGGGAAAAACTGCAGATGCTGGTTTAAATTGTAGGTAGACACAGAATGCTGGAGTAACTCAGCAGGTCAGGCAGCCACTGATCTTCAGTCTGAAGAAGGATCTCGACTCGAAACGTCACCTATTCCTTCTCTCCGAAGATGCTGCTTGACCCGCTGTTACTCCAGCACTCTGTGAAACGTCACCTATCCATGTTCTCCACAGATGCTGCCTGACCCGCTGAGTTACTCCAGCACTCTGTGAAACGTCACCTATCCATGTTCTCCACAGATGCTGCCTGACCGCTGAGTTACTCCAGCACTCTGTGAAACGTCACCTATCCATGTTCTCCACAGATGCTGCCTGACCCGCTGCGTTACTCCAGCACTCTGTGTCTGCCTGATGAGAACAATCCCAGCCGACTATTCTTCCCATGTTCCCCCCTTGATCAGCCTCGATCCTCTTCCTGAATCTGGCTTTGCATCCTTCCTCAGATTGGACACACCAGTCTGTTCCCACGGATCCTGACTATACGGACAAATGCAGAAAGTAATCAAAAAGCTCAATGTAGTAATGAGCTTACACCTGGAGGACTGGACTATTGGAGAATAGGCACCAAACTGGAGATTAGTTTATATAGACATACTTCCCTGGCTAGATCAGCCCTAGAACGTGGTGAGCATTGCTGCTAAACTCATTGAAGGATGTGGTATATTGTGTGCTGAGTATCCCCATGTTAGCTACGTGCCATCACTCATGTGCTTGTTCTGTTTGGCCAGATGCTCTGTTGGGACCAAGTGATTCGCTGCGTTCCATGTTTCTGGAGTGGAGGAACCCTGTCTTTCTGCGGTCCCCAGAGGTAGGATGTGCTGCTTATGGAGTATTTGTTGCATTAATGCCATCATTACCTGCCCCAGGTTCAGTTTTAAAACAACCAATCTCTCCATGGCCTTGTGCCTGCCCTCACTCAACTCCATGTGTATAGACCAGAATCTCCACTTCTATCACTGTCAACAGTTTCATTTATTTGCACCCCTGTCATATCACCAAAGTCTGGGGCCCAAACATATTTCAGTTTGTTTGGGTTGTTTGGTAAGACTCCGAGAGCACCTGAGTTGCCTTCCTGAGCACCCTGAGCACCTTGAGCACCCTGAGCACCCTGAGCACCCTGAGCCACCCTGAGCCACCTTGAGCACCCTGAGCACCCTGAGCACCCTGAGCACCTTGAGCACCCTGAGGAATGGTGATGCTTTGGGTCGAGACCCTTCCTCAGTTCCTGGATAACCGTGCAGCCTCTGCTCATCTGCAGTTGATATACTTGGCCAATAAACTTATTAATTCATCCCCTTACATTGCCATTCATATCCCTCCACTGGACTGAGGCGGTCATGAGGGAGATGCCCGATTTCCTCTGTCCCCTCAGGAAGTAGAAGCATCGCTGTGTCTTCTCGGCTGTGTGCTGTGTCCACGATAGATCGTCTGTATTAATGCCATGGAATGTGAACCTTTCAACCAAAGATACGAGAGGAGCAAGATGGACCACTCCGTTGAAGTCGCCGATACTGAAGTGCAGTGCGCAAAGGAGCGGAACGGCTGCCATTTTAGTCGGTAACCCCGCCGTCCGCTCTGCCCCTCGCAGTGTAATCAGTGTTGTGGGGGAACAGTGTGTGTGATGATATCATTAAAATGCAGACTATATCTCATCTATCAACTCACAGATTTTTGTTATTTTTCTTTTAAAATGTTTCTGCAAGTTTCTGCCTACTAAAATGGCACCGTGACTTGCTGCGGGTTTTAGGGTCGAGTGGTCTATCTTACTCCTCTAGTATCTTTGCTCTCAACCGTATCCACTGCTGCACCATTGATGCTGATTGGGGCATGTTCCCCTCCTGATCTCTAACTAGTTCCTTCATGAACTGCAGACACTGAAATCTGAACTGATGAAGGGTCTTGACCCAGATACTGCCTGTGTAGACTGATGAATGGTCTTGACCCAGATACTGCCTGTGTAGACTGATGAATGGTCTTGACCCAGATACTGCCTGTGTAGACTGATGAATGGTCTTGACCCAGATACTGCCTGTGTAGACTGATGAATGGTCTTGACCCAGATACTGCCTGTGTAGACTGATGAATGGTCTTGACCCAGATACTGCCTGTGTAGACTGATGAATGGTCTTGATCCAGATGCTGCCTGTGTAGACTGATGAATGGTCTTGACCCAGATGCTGCCTGTGTAGACTGATGAAGGGTCTTGACCCAGATGCTGCCTGTGTAGACTGATGAAGGGTCTTGACCCAGATGCTGCCTGTGTAGACTGATGAAGGGTCTTGACCCAGATACTGCCTGTTTAGACTGATGAATGGTCTTGACCCAGATGCTGTCTGACCCGCTGAGTTCCACCGGGTGTTCTTTCTTTGCTCCAGATTCCAGCACCAGGTCTTTGCTCCAGATTCCAGCATCACAAGCTGTGGCCACTGAGGGGCTTTTCTTTCTCCCTTTGCTGGGAGTGCTGTAACCGGTTCAATGATTCTGTGTGGACCAGTGTGTGGTGGTGAAGAATCAGAGTGAGTTGTGTCTTGCGTTTACCAAGGTTCGTGGTGTGTTGGAAGGAAGTGCAGATGCTGGTTTAAACCAAAGATAGACACAAAAAGCTGGAGTATCTCAGCAGGTCAGGCAGCATCTCTGGAGAGAAGGAATGGGTGACGTTTCGGGTCAAGACCCTTCTTCAGACCAAAACGTCGTCTATTCCTTCTATCCAGAGGGGCTGCCTGTCCCACTGAGTTACTTCAGCTTTTTGTTCATGGTGTGCTGGGGATGTGGAATCTGTTCACACCATACATACATAGACAATAGGTGCAGGAGGAGGCCATTCAGCCCTTCGAGCCAGAACCGCCATTCAGCCATTGTGGCTGATCATCCACAATCAGTAACCCGTGCCTGCCTTCTCCCCATATCTCTTGATTCCGCTAGCCCTAAGAGCTCTATCTCACTCTCCTTTGATGCATCCAGTGAATCGGCCTCCACTGCCACTGCTCCTCTGTTTGCTGTTGCAGGTTGCTGTGGATGTTGGGAGTGTGCACGCGGACAGTTTAGCAGTGAAGATCCACAACATCTTGTATCCCTACCGCTTTACAAAGGACATGATCAGCTCAATGCAGGTGAGGAGCTCACACTAATCAGCACAGGTAAATGCAGGTGAGGGGCTTGCACTAATCAGCACAGGTAGACTATGCAGGTGAGGAGCTCACACTAATCAGCACAGGTGAATGCAGGTGAGGAGCTCACACTAATCAGCACAGGTGAATGCAGGTGAGGGGCTCGCACTAATCAGCACAGGTGAATGCAGGTGAGGGGCTCGCACTAATCAGCACAGGTGAATGCAGGTGAGGGGCTTGCACTAATCAGCACAGGTGAATGCAGGTGAGGGGCTCGCACTAATCAGCACAGGTGAATGCAGGTGAGGGGCTCGCACTAATCAGCACAGGTGAATGCAGGTGAGGGGCTCGCACTAATCAGCACAGGTGAATGCAGGTGAGGGGCTCGCACTAATCAGCACAGGTGAATGCAGGTGAGGGGCTCGCACTAATCAGCACAGGTGAATGCAGGTGAGGGGCTTGCACTAATCAGCACAGGTGAATGCAGGTGAGAGGCTCACACTAATCAGCACAGGGGCAGCATGGATGGTGGGTGAATCATGCTAATTGCTGGAGACATTTCCTCAGACTCCAGTTCTGTGATAATTGTGTCTTTCAGGTCCTTAATCAGGTGGACAACAAGTTCATTGCCTGCTTGATAAACACGAGACTGGACAAGGGGACTGCAGGTAGGCCTGGCTTGCCCTGTGATGGGGAGGGGTTGTTACTCCCATTTGGTCAGAAGCTTGCAAAACAAGGCTGGAGTACATTGCATCAGAATACTTCCTACCACCCTCTAGATGTTCGAGAGAACCCTTGTGGACATGCCAGATCTCAGGTGCATTGTGGGCATGCCAGATCTCAGGTGGACATGCCAGATCTCAGGTGCATTGTGGACATGCCAGATCTCAGGTGCATTGTGGGCATGCCAGATCTCAGGTGGACATGCCAGATCTCAGGTGCCCTGTGGACATGCCAGATCTCAGGTGCATTGTGGACATGCCAGATCTTCTCAGATGTCCAAGAAAGTAAACGCACAGATGCACCTTCTTGATAACAGCATCAATGTGATGTGACCAGGTCAGGGTGCTGGGATCAGGGTGCTGGGGTCAGGGTGCTGGGGTCGGGGTCAGGGTGCTGCGGTCGGGTCAGGGTGCTGGGGTCAGGGTGCTGGGGTCAGGGTGCTGGGGTCGGGTCAGGGTGCTGGGGTCTGGACGCTGGGGGTCTGGACGCTGGGGGTCAGGGTCTGGGGTCTGGACACTGGGGAAAGTGAAGGCGTTGACCATCTCCACAGCCACTCTATTAATGAGGAAAGAGTTGTGTTCACCTCCTGGTTTCCTCAGGTCTACAACCAAATCTTGCTACCATTAGGGCTACATAGAAAAATAGGTGCAGGAGGAGGCCATTTGGCCCTTTGAGCCAGCACCACCATTCACTGTGATCATGGCTGATTATCCGAAATCAGTGCCCCGTTCCTGTTTTTCTCCGTATCCCTTGATTCCCTTGGCCCTACGAGCTAAATCTGACTATAGGATCTGTCACCGTGACAGGGTTCCTGATCTCTATCCTGTACTCCATCTCATGACTGTAATTGATCAACAGTGAGGGATGGAGTAGCACCTGTACCTGGCCACGTGGTGGGTGTACAGGGCATGCAAGCACCTGTACTTGGGCACGCAAGCACCTGTACCTGGCCACGTAAGCACCTGTACCTGGCCACACGGTCATGGGTGTACAGGGCACGCAAGAACCTGTACCTGGCCACGCAAGCACCTGTACCTGGCCACGCAAGCACCTGTGCCTGGCCACGCAAGCACCTGTACCTGGCCACGCAAGCACCTGTACCTGGCCATGCAAGCACCTGTACCTGGCCACGCGGTTGTGGGTGTACAGGGCATGCCAGCACCTGTACCTGGCCACGCAAGCACCTGTACCTGGCCACACGGTCATGGGTGTACAGGGCACGCAAGCACCTGTACCTGGCCACGCGGTCGTGGGTGTACGGGGAACAGTGAGGGTCAGGGTGGAGGAAACGTTCTAACCAACTCTCCGTCAGGATATCCTGAAGCCAGTTGCAAATGGAGGCCTGAAGGCCAACGTCCAGGGGCTTAGAGATGACTTATTTGGTACGGTGGTGTTGAAAGTGGAGCGTAGCATCTTGACATGGGTGTCCTTGATGTCATGGTGATCCAGAGTTGAATGTCGTGCAAGAGAGACTTCATCCCCAACAGATTGTAACGGTGGAGATTGTCCAGGCGATTGGTGCAGATATGGGCCACCCCTTCTCTTTCAACGCTCTTATTATGTCATTGTCATCGAGGCCCTTCGGCCCAACTTGCCCATGCTGACCAACATGCCCCATCTACACTGGTCCCACCTGCTGACATTTGACCCATATCCTTCCAAACCTTCCCTATCCATGTCCCTGTCCAAGTGACTTCCAATTGTGATGGCCATTGACACAGGTCACTTTACTTTCTTTGGACTGGAATGAAGCAGGTGGGGTGAGTAGACTGTAAAACCACCTGGAATCTCCTTCCCCTCACCTGAACCTCTGCTCTTGTTTGTGATGCTGCCACTCTACCCTGTCTGCTCCAACACCACCGGCAGCACCAGCCCATCCCCACACCACACGGGCCACTCCCAATCCTCCTTCACCACTGGGACAACAAGGCTAGTCTACACAATCACCCACACCCTGCTGACTGCAACAACCTCTCCCTCAGTGTCAGCTCTGGGGGGGGGGTGTCAGCTCTGGGGGGGGGTGTCAGCTCTGGGGGGGGTGTCAGCTCTGGGGGGGGTGTCAGCTCTGGGGGGGAGTGTCAGCTCTGGGGGGGTGTCAGCTCTGGGGGCGAGTGTCAGCTCTGGGGGGGTGTCAGCTCTGGGGGGGGTGTCAGCTCTGGGGGGGGTGTCAGCTCTGGGGGGGGGTCAGCTCTGGGGGGGAGTGTCAGCTCTGGGGGGGTGTCAGCTCTGGGGGGGAGTGTCAGCTCTGGGGGGGGGAGTGTCAGCTCGGGGGGGGTCAGCTCTGGGGGGGGTGTCAGCTCTGGGGGGGGGAGTGTCAGCTCTGGGGGGGAGTGTCAGCTCTGGGGGGGGAGTGTCAGCTCCAGGGGGGGTGTCAGCTCCAGGGGGGGGAGTGTCAGCTCTGGGGGGGGTGTCAGCTCTGGGGGGTGTCAGCTCTGGGGGGGTCAGCTCTGGGGGGGGTGTCAGCTCTGGGGGGGGGTGTCACCTCGGGGGGGGGTGTCACCTCGGGGGGGTGTCAGCTCTGGGGGGGTCAGCTCTGGGGGGGGTGGGGTGTCAGCTCTGGGGGGGTGTCAGCTCTGGGGGGGGGTGTCACCTCTGGGGGGGGTTGTCACCTCGGGGGGGTGTCACCTCGGGGGGGGGTGTCACCTCGGGGGGGGGGGTGTCACCTCGGGGGGGGGGTGTCACCTCTGGGGGGGGGGAGTGCAGTCTGTTCTGGTGCTGAAGGGGACATGGTTCAGGTTATTGGGTGTAAATATCACCAACTACTGGTCCTGGACCGCTACATCGATGCTCTGGTCAAGAAGGTACATTCATGCCTCTACTTCCTCCAAGCCAAGGAAGTCCAGCATGTCCCAACGATTGATACACGCTTCTGCAGACGCACTGTAGAACGTGTCCCATGTAGACGTGACCAATGTTGGCAAAGATGCTGCACCTTGTCCCGACCTTGAGACTGGATCCCTGATCTGCCAACTCAAGCGTGCCCCACACCTGCGGCATTGCTCTTCGCATCGATCCTCTCCCATCCTTCATCACCTTGTCCAGGGAGCTGCCCGGGGGTCCGCGGTGGGGGGGGGGGGGGGGCGGGCTCCATTGAGCTGTGTGTGTGTCAATGTGTATGTCACTGTGTGTGTGTGTATATGTACTGTGTGTATGTGTGTCACTGTGTGTGTCACTGTGTGTGTGTGTGTGTGTCACTGTGTGTGTGTGTCACTGTGTGTGTCACTGTGTGTGTCACTGTGTCACTGTGTGTGTCACTGAGTGTGTGTCACTGTGTGTCACTGTGTGTGTGTGTCACTGTGTGCGGTGTGTCACTGTGTGCGTGTGTCACTGTCACTGGGTTTCACTGTGTGTGTGTGACTGTGTGTGTCACTGTGTGTGTGTGCGTCTGTGTGTGTGTGTCACTGGTGTGTGTGTGCGTCTGTATGTGTGTGTCACTGTGTGTGCATGTGTGCGTGTGTCACTGTGTGTCTGTCACTGTGTGTGTCACTGTGTGTCACTGTGTGTGTGTGTGTCACTGTGTCACTGTGTGTGTGTCATTGTGTGCGTGTGTGTGTGTGTGTGTCACTGTGTGTTTGTGTGTGCGTGTGTGTCACTGTGTGCGCGTGTGTGTGTGTCACTGTGTCATTGTGTGCATGTGTGTGTGTGTGTGTTTGTGTGCGTGTGTGTCACTGTGTGTATCACTGTGTGTGTACGCGTGTGTGCGTGGGGGTGTGTGCGCGTGTGTATGCGCGTGTGTGTGTGTGTGTGGGGTGTGCTGTGTGGGGTGGGTGTGTGTGTGGTGTGTGACTGTGTGTGTTTTCCTCTACAGGCAGTAACCTGCTGGTATTGGTGGATCAGCACGCTGCTCACGAGAGGGTGCGTCTGGAACAGCTCATCTCAGGTCAGCACCAGCCCATCCCCCCCACCACACCGCCCACCATTACTGCCCCCCCCCCACACAGCCCACCATTACTGCCCCACCATTACTGCCTCACACCACACAGCCCACCATTACTGCCCCACCATTACTGCCCCCCCACACAGCCCACCATTACTGCCCCACCATTACTGCCCCACCATTACTGCCCCCCCCCACACAGCCCACCATTACTGCCCCCCCACACAGCCCACCATTACTGCCCCACCATTACTGCCCCACCATTACTGCCCCACCATTACTGCCCTGCCTTCACCTGGGTTTACAGTGTGGTGTCACACACAGGTCACAGGGGCTGTGGGTGGAAAGGCAGGGGGACGGATGAAGTTGGGACAGACAGTGTTGACCGATGCTGTGTCCCCGCAGATTGCCACGAGTCAGTACCGGGTCAGTGTGGCCGCAGGAGGCTGACCACATCCACCGTCTGCCCACCCATGGAGATCCGCTGCACCCCGGACGAGATCCGACTGCTACGGTCAGTGAGGCCAGGCTGTGAGGAGCCGACCCGTCACCCCCCCGACCCGTCGCCCCCCCGACCCGTCACCCCCCCCGACCCACCGACCCACCGACCCACCGCCCCCCCCGACCCGTCACCCCCCCGACCCGTCACCCCCCCCGACCCACCGACCCACCGACCCACCGCCCCCCCGACCCACACTGCCCCCTTCCCACTGCCCCTCCTCCCACTGCCTCCCACCACCCCCCTCCCACTGCCCCCCTCCCACTGCCCCCCTCCCACTGCCCCCCCTCCCACTACCCCACCTCCCACTGCCCCCCCTCCCACTACCCCACCTCCCACTGCCCCCCCTCCCACTGCCCCCCCTCCCACTGCCCCCCCTCCCACTGCCTCCCCTCCACTGCCCCCCCTCCCACTGCCTCCCACCACCCCCCCCTCCCACTGCCCCCCTCCCACTGCCCCCCCTCCCACTGCCCCCCCTCCCACTGCCCCCCCTCCCACTGCCCCCCCTCCCACTACCCCACCTCCCACTGCCCCCCTCCCACTACCCCACCTCCCACTGCCCCCCCTCCCACTGCCCCCCCTCCCACTGCCCCCCCTCCCACTGCCCCCCCTCCCACTGCCCCCCCTCCCCACTGCCCCCCCTCCCACTGCCTCTCCTCCCACTGCCTCCCACCACCCCCCCCTCCCACTGCCCCCCTCCCACTGCCCCCCCTCCCACTGCCCCCTCCCACTGCCCCCCCTCCCACTACCCCACCTCCCACTGCCCCCCCTCCCACTGCCCCCCTCCCACTGCCCCTCCTCCCACTGCCTCCCACCACCCTCCTTCCACTGCCCCCCTCCCACTGCCCCCTCCCACTGCCCCCCTCCTTCCCACTGCCCCCTCCCACTGCCCCCCCTCCCACTGCCCCCCTCCCACTGCCCCCCTCCCACACTGCCTCCCACCACCCTCCCTCCCACTGCCTCCCCTCCCACTGCCCCCCCTCCCACTGCCCCCCCCTCCCACTGCCCCCCCTCCCACTGCCCCCCTCCCACTGCCCCCCCTCCCACCACCCTCCCTCCCACTGCCTCCCCCTCCCACTGCCCCCCCTCCCACTGCCCCTCCTCCCACTGCCTCCCCCTCCCACTGCCCCCCCTCCTACTGCCCCCCCAACCCACCTCCCCCCCCGACCCACTGCCCCCCTCCCACTGCCCCCCATCCTACTGCCCCCCCTCCCCACTGCCCCCCCTCGACCCACCGCCCCCCCGCCCCACACTGTCCCCCCCTCCCCTCCCCGCCCAACCCCTCCACTCCCCTCCCCTGCTGGGCCTGAGCTCACACAGCTGGTGTGTGTGGGAGAGGAGGATCCTGGAACACACCAGGTGTTTGGGGTCCAGGTATGTCCTGGGGGGGCAATGCTGGGAGTGGGGGGCCAGTACTTGTTCAGGGGCCAGTGCTGGTTCAGCGGGGGGGGGGGGGGTGCAGGGGCCAGTGCAGGGGGGGGGGGAGTGGTGCAGGGGCCTGTATGGGAGTGGGGGGCAGTGCTGGGAGTGGGGGGGCAGTGCTGGTGCAGGGGCCTGCATGGGAGTGGGGGGGAGGGGGTGGTGGTGCAGGGGCCTGTATGGGGGGTGGTGGTGCAGGGCCTGTATGGGAGTGGGGGGGAGGGGGTGGTGCAGGGGCCTGTATGGGAGTGGGGGGGAGGGGGTGCAGGGGCCTGTGTGGAGTGGGGGGGGAGGGGGTGGTGCAGGGGCCTGTATGGGAGTGGGGGGGAGGGGGTGCAGGGGCCTGTGTGGGAGTGGGGGGGAGGGGGTGGTGCAGGGGCCTGTGTGGGGGTGGGGGGGGGAGGGGGTGGTGCAGGGGCCTGTGTGGGAGTGGGGGGAGGGGGTGGTGCAGGGGCCTGTGTGGAGTGGGGGGGAGGGGGTGCAGGGGCCTGTGGGGGAGTGGGGGGGAGGGGGTGGTGCAGGGTCCTGTATGGGAGTGGGGGGGGAGGGGGGTGGTGCAGGGGCCTGTGTGGGAGTGGGGGGGGAGGGGGTGCAGGGGCCTGTGGGGGAGTGGGGGGGAGGGGTGGTGCAGGGTCCTGTATGGGAGTGGGGGGGGGAGGGGGTGGTGTAGGGTCCTGTGGGAAGTGGGGGGGAGGGGTGGTGCAGGGTCCTGTATGGGAGTGGGGGGGGGGAGGGGGTGGTGCAGGGGCCTGTGTGGGAGTGGGGGGGGGAGGGGGTGGTGCAGGGGCCTGTGTGGGAGTGGAGGGGGAGGGGGTGGTGCAGGGGCCTGTGCAGGGGCCTGTATGGGAGTGGGGGGGGAGGGGGTGGTGCAGGGGCCTGTGTGGGAGTGGGGGGGAGGGGGTGGTGCAGGGGCCTGTGTGGGAGTGGGGAGGGTGGTGAGGGGCTGTAGGGAGTGGGGGGGAGGGGGGTGCAGGGGCCTGTGTGGGAGTGGGGGGGAGGGGGTGGTGCAGGGGCCTGTGTGGGAGTGGGGGGGAGGGGGTGGTGCAGGGGCCTGTGTGGGAGTGGGGGGGGAGGGGGTGGTGCAGGGCTGAGTGGGGGGCAGGGCCTGTATGGGAGTGGGGGGGGAGGGGGTGGTGCAGGGGCCTGTGTGGGAGTGGGGGGGGAGGGGGTGGTGCAGGGGCCTGTGTGGGAGTGGGGGGGGGGACGGGGTGGTGCAGGGGCCTGTGTGGGAGTGGGGGGGGGAGGGGTGGTGCAGGGGCCTGTGTGGGAGTGGGGGGGAGGGGGTGGTGCAGGGGCCTGTGTGGGAGTGGGGGGGAGGGGGTGGTGCAGGGGCTGGGGAGGGGCCTGAGTGTGTGGGAGTGGGGTGGGAGGGGTGCAGGGGCCTGTGGGGGAGTGGGGGGGGAGGGGGTGGTGCAGGGTCCTGTGTGGGGGTGGGTGTTGATGGTGTGGGTGTCCACAGGCTACACGTGGAACAGCTGGAGAGTGCGGGCCTGGTGCTGGAGTTGGGTGCAGCCGGGGCTGGGGCTGGGGATGTGGATGTGGACGTACGGGTGAGCAGGGTGCCGGCCTGCTTCGTGCAGAGAGAAGCAACTGAGGCTCGGAGAGGACGACCCCCCGTCACGCAAACCATCGTGCAGGCAAGATGGCCGCTCCACACGGCACGTACACGGTACACGGCACACGGCTCCCACACACGGCACACGGCTCCCACACACGGCACACGGCAACATTAACACATGTGGGGCACTAGGCATGTGTGTGTGAACGTGTGTGTGCACAGGACATACAATGTGTGTACGTGTGGGACACTAAACGTATGTGTTTGGGCGTGCTGTGTGTGTGAAGACGTGTGCAGTTTGCCCTCCATTGTCTTTGTTTAGTTGATGGTGACTTGTTATCCATTCAGTGGGAAGACTACACGTGATTACAATTGAGCCATTTACAATGTACAGATACAAGGTCATAAGTGATAAGAGTAGAATTAGGCCATTCGGCCCATCATGCTGATCTATCTCTCAATCCTAACCCCATTTTCCTGCCTTCTCCCCATAACCCCTAGCACCCGTACTAATCAAGAATCTATCCACCTCTGCCTTAAATATATCCACAGCCGTCTGTGGCAAAGACTCCCACAGATTCACCACCCTCTGACTAAAGAAATTTCTCCTTCCTAAAACAACGTCCTTTAATTCTGAGGCTGTGCCCTCTAGTCCTAGACTCTCCCACTGGTTTGAAACATCCTCTCCACATCCACTCTATCCAGGCCTTTCACTATTCTGTACGTTTCAATGAGGTCCCCCCTCATTCCTCTAAACTCCAGCGAGTACAGGCCCAGTGCTGACAAACGCTCATCACAGGTTAACCCACTCATTGCTGGGATCATCCTTGTAAACCTCCTCTGGACCCTCTCCAGAGCCAGCACATCCTTCCTCAGATACGGGGCCCAATATTGCTCACAATACTCCAAATGCAGCCTGACCAGCGCCTTATACAGCCCCAGCATTACATCCCTGTTCTTGTACACAAGCCCTCTCGAAATAAATGCGAGCATGGCGTTTGACTTCTTTACTACCGATTCCACTTGCAGATTAATCTTCTGGGAATCCTGCACCAGCTCCCAAGTCCCTTTGCACCTCCGATTTCTGGATTCTCTCCCCATTTAGAAAATAGTCTACGCCTTTATTCCGACGACCAAAATGCATGACCCCACACTTTGCTGCACAATGTTCCACCTGCCGCTTCCCTGCCCACTCTCCCAACCTGTCCAAGTCCTTCTGCAGAGTCCCTGCTTTCTCTACACTACCTGCCCCTCCACCTATTTTTGTATCATCCGCAAACTTGGTCACAAAGCCTTCAATCCCCTCGTCCAAATCATGATATTCAACGTGAAGAGTAGCGGCCCCAGCACCGAGCCCTGCGGAACTCCACTGGTCACTGGCAGCCACCCAGTGAAAGCCCCCTTTACTGCCACTCTTTGCCCTCTGCCATCCAGCCAGCCTGCTGTCCATGCCAGTATCTGCCCTTTGACACCGTGGGCTCTCATCTTCCTTAGCAGCCTCACGTGTGGCACCTTATCAAAGGCTTTCTGAAAATCTAAGTGAACAACATCTATTGACTCCATTGTCTGTCCTGCTATTTATTTCTTCAAAGAATTCCAGCAAATTGTCAAGCAAGACCTCCCCTTCACAAAGCCATGCTGACTTCTGCTTATTTTATTGTGAACTCCGTAACCTCATCCTTTATAACAGACAAAACCTTACCAACCACCTAAAGTCAGTCTAACCGGCCTGTAGTTCCCACTATTCTGCCTTGCTCCCTTCTTATGCAGCGGCGTAATAGTGGCAATTTTTACACTCATCTGGGACCTCTCCTGTCTCTAGTGATTCCTGAAATATCACGATCAACACCTCCACATTCATCAAAAACCACCTCTTTCAGAACCCTAGGGTGCAGTCCATCCGGTCCAGGTGACTTATCCACATTCATCATCGCAAGCACCTTCTCTCCAGTGATAGCCAATTTCAGGCACGTTGCTGTTGTCTTCCACTGTGAAGACTGATGCAAAAAAGTTATTCAACTCCTCTGCCATTTCTTTATTCCCCATTATCACTTCTGCATCATTCTCCAGCGGCCCAACGCCCACTCTTGCCTCTTTCTTACTCTTTATATAACTGAAGAAACTCTTGCTATCCTCTTTTATATTATTGGCCAGCTTACCTTCGTATTTCACCTTTTCTCCCCGTATTGCCTTTTTAGTTACCTTCTGTTGTTCTTTAAAAGCTTCCCAATCCTCTGGCTTCCCACTCATCTTTGCTGTGTTGCACACATTCTCATTTAGTTTTATACTGTCATTGACTTCCTTGTCAGCCACGGTTGCCTCTTTCTCCCCCGAGAATCTTTCTTCCTCTTTGGAATGAACTGATCCTACCCCTTCTGTATTATTCCCAGAAACACCTGCCATTGTTGTTCCACTGTCTTCCCTGCTAGGGTCCCTCTCCAGTCAACTCTGGCCAGCTCCTGCCTCGTGCCTCTGTAATCCCCCTTGCTCAACTGAGTTACTGACACTTCCGATTTTTCCCTTCTCCCTCTCAAATTGCAGATGAAAACTGATCATATTATGGTTACTACCTCCTAATGGCTCTTTTACCTTGAGTTCCCTTATCAAATCCGGTTCATTACACAACACTACATCCCGAATTGCCTTCTCCCTAGTAGGCTCCAGTACAAGCTGCTCTAAGAATCCATCTCAGAGACACTCCACAAACTCTCTTTCCTGGGGTCCATTACCAACAATAGACAATAGAAAATAGGTGCAGGAGAAGGCCATTCGGCCCTTCGAGCCAGCACCGCCATTCAATGTGATCATGGCTGATCATTCTCAATCAGTACCCCGTTCCTGCCTTCTCCCCATACCCCCTGACTCCGCTATCCTTAAGAGCTCTATCTAGCTCTCTCTTGAATGTATTCAGAGAATTGGCCTCCACTGCCCTCTGAGGCAGAGAATTCCACAGATTCACAACTCCTGACTAAAAAAGTTTTTCCTCATCTCAGTTCTAAATGGCCTACCCCTTATTCTTAAACTGTGGCCCCTTGTTCTGGACTCCCCCAACATTGGGAACATGTTATCTGCCTCTAATGTGTCCAATCCCCTAATTATCTTATATGTTTCAATAAGATCCCCCCTCATCCTTCTAAATTCCAGTGAATACAAGCCCAATCGCTCCAGCCTTTCAACATACGACAGTCCCGCCATTCCGGGAATTAACCTAGTGAACCTACGCTGCACGCCCTCCATAGCAAGAATATCCTTCCTCAAATTTGGAGACCAAAACTGCACACAGTACTCCAGGTGCGGTCTCACCAGGGCCCGGTACAACTGTAGAAGGACCTCTTTGCTCCTATACTCAACTCCTCTTGTTATGAAGGCCAACATTCCATTGGCTTTCTTCACTGCCTTCTGTACCTGCATGCTTCCATTCAGTGACTGATGCACTAGGACACCCAGATCACGTTGTACGTCCCCTTTTCCTAACTTGACACCATTCAGATAATAATCTGCCTTCCTATTCTTACCACCAAAGTGGATAACCTCACACTTATCTACATTAAACTGCATCTGCCATGCATCTGCCCACTCACACAACCTGTCCAAGTCACCCTGCAACCTCATAGCATCTTCCTCACAGTTCACACTGCCACCTAGCTTTGTATCATTGGCAAATTTGCTAATGGTACTTTTAATCCCTTCATCCAAGTCATTGATGTATATTGTAAATAGCTGCGGTCCCAACACCGAGCCTTGCGGTACCCCACTAGTCACTGCCTGCCATTCTGAAAGGGACCCATTTATCCCACACTCTTTGCTTTCTGTCTGCCAACCAACTTTCTATCCATGTCAGTACTCTACCTCCAATACCATGTGCTCTAATTTTGCCCACCAATCTCCTATGTGGGACCTTGTCGAAGGCTTTCTGAAAGTCGAGGTACACCACATCCACCGGCTCTCCCCTGTCAATTTACCTAGTTACATCCTCAAGGAACCATGCAGGTACAGCAGGCAGTGAAGAAAGCCAATGGAATGTCCAGAACAAGGGGAGCAATAACAGTTTAAGAATAAGGGGTAGGCCATTTAGAACCGAGATGAGGAAAAACGTTTTCAGTCAGAGAGTTGTGAATCTGTGGCATTCACTGCCTTTGAAGGAGGCCAATTCTCTGAATGCATTCAAGAGAGAGCTAGATAGAGCTCTTAAGGATAGTTTGAGTCAGGGGGTATGGGGAGAAGGCAGGAACGGGGTACTGATTGAGAATGAGCAGCCATGATCACATTGAATGGCGGTGCTGTCTCGAAGGGCCGAATGACAATAGACAATAGACAATAGACAATAGGTGCAGGAGTAGGCCATTCAGCCCTTCGAGCCAGCACCGCCATTCAATGCGATCATGGCTGATCACTATCAATCAGTACCCCGTTCCTGCCTTCTCCCCATACCCCCTCACTCCGCTATCCTTAAGAGA
>NC_135962.1:61876546-62096131 GCF_053455715.1 Rhinoraja longicauda
CAGCCATGACAGCCACAGCCCCCATCCCCATGAGACCCCCTCCCCTCCCCATGTGACCCCCTCCTCCCCTCCCCTCCCCTCCCCATGTGACCCCCTCCCCTCCCCTCCCCATGTGACCCCCTCACCCTCCCCCGTGTGACCCCCCTCCCCTCCCCGTGTGACCCCTCCCCCGTGTGACCCCCCCCCGTGTGACCCCCTCCCCGTGTGATCCCTCCCCCTGTGTGATCCCTCCCCCTGTGTGATCCCTCCCCCTGTGTGATCCCTCCCCCTCCCCATGTGACCCCTCCCCATGTGACCCCTCCGCCCGTGTGACCCCCTCCCCGTGTGACCTCTCCCGTGTGACCCCTCTCCGTGTGACCCCCCTCCCTGTGTGATCCCTCCCCCTCCCCATGTGTCCTCCCCTCCTCCCCTCCTCCTGATCCCTCTCTCCCTGCCCCCCCCTCTCCCTGCCCCCCCCCTCTCCCTGACCCCCCCTCTCCCTGACCCCCCCTCTCCCCCTGACCCCCCCCTCTCACTGACCCCCCCCCCTCTCCCTGACCTCCCCCCTCTCTGTGTTGCAGACCCCGATCGTGACGCAGTTCTTCCCCACGTTGCTCCTCTGGACTTTCTCGGTGCTGCTCCCGTTCATCGTTTACTACTCCCGCCTTCTTCGAGTGTCACTGGACAAGGTAGCCCCTGCTGGTTGGGTGCCCCCCCCACTCCCCCTCCCTCCCCCTACTCCCCCCACTCCC
The DNA here is from genome assembly GCF_053455715.1 of Rhinoraja longicauda. NCBI lineage: Eukaryota > Metazoa > Chordata > Chondrichthyes > Rajiformes > Arhynchobatidae > Rhinoraja > Rhinoraja longicauda. The sequence goes on from NC_135962.1 coordinate 61,877,278, forward strand.
CCTACTCCCCTCCCCTACCCCCCAACTCCCCCCCCTCCCTCCCCCCACTCTCCTCCCCCCTCTCCCCCCCCCTCCCCCTCCCTCCCCCTACTCCCCCTCCCCCTCCCCCCCAACTCCCCCCTCCCTCCCTCCCCACTCTCCTCCCCCCCTCTCCCCCCACTCCCCCTCCCCCTCCCCCCCACTCTCCCATTCCCCCCCACTCCCCCTCCCTCCCCCCTCCCCCCTCCCCCCCCCCACTCCCCCTCCCCCCCACTGACTCTCTGCCATTCCAGGTCGACTGAGAACCAGGTGACGATGCACAAGTGTTATTTCTTCCTGGTCTTCATGGTGATCATCCTGCCCTCGCTCGGCCTCACCAGGTAGCGCCCGCCCCCCCCAACCCGTACCCCCTGCCCCCCCCGACCCGTACCCCCTGCCCCCTCCCCGACCCGTACCCCCTGCCCCCCCCCCCCCGACCCGTACCCCCTGCCTCCCCTCCCGCCCTGTGGGGGGGGGGAGATTGGCCTGTGGGGGGGGGGGGGTGGGGGGGGTCTGGGCTGGCACTGACGGGGGACACGTGAGGGAAATCGGAGCCGGGGAGCACATCCGTGTGTGGGGAAACACGAACATCCGTGTGCGTGTTGTGACCCGAGGTCAGAAATGTCCAAAGCACAGACTGGACATCAATAGGTCACCAACGGACCTGACCCCTTGGGAAGGTCATGACCCCGTGGAGGGACTCTGACCCCCTGCCTGAGGCCTGACCCTGCCCGTGACCCTACCCCTGGCCCTGCCCGTGACCCTGCCCCTGGCCCTGCCATGATCTTGCCCGTGACCCTGGCCGTGACCCTGCCCATGATCCTGCCCCTGGCCCTGCCCGTGGCCCTGCCCCGTGACCCTGCCCGTGACCCTGCCCGTGACCCTACCCCTGGCCCTGCCCATGACCCTGACCCTGGCCATGACCCTGGCTGTGACCCTGCCCGTGACCCTGCCCCTGGCCCTGCCCGTGACCCTGGCTGTGACCCTGCCCATGACCCTGCCCGTGACCCTGGCCCTGCCCGTGACCCTGCCCGTGTTGTGTTGTGTTGTGTTGCAGTCTGGATGTTTTCTTCCACTGGCTCTTCGACACCCACTTCCTGGATGAAGCGGATATAAAGTTCCAGTGAGGTTGCCCGCCGACACTGTGACCCATGCACCGTCACGCCAACACGCTCCGTCACGGCAACACGCTCCGTCACGCCAACACGGCTCCGTCACGCCAACACGGCTCCGACACGCCAACATGCTCCGTCACGCCAACACGGCTCCGTCATGCCAACACGCTCCATCACGCCAACATGCTCCGTCACGCCAACATGCTCCGTCACGCCAACACGCTCCGTCACGCCAACACGGCTCCGTCACGCCAACACGGCTCCGTCACGCCAACACGCTTCATCACACCAACACGGGCCCCGTCACGCCAACACGCTCTGTCACGCCAACACGCTCTGTCACGCCAACACGGCTCCATCGCGCCAACACACTCCGTCACGCCAACACGGCTCCGTCACGCCAACATGCTCCATCACGCCAACACGGCGCTGTCAAGCCAATGCGGCACCATCAGCCCATCACTCAACATGTCATGCCAACACACCTTCATGCCAACACGGCTCAATCACGCCCGTAACTGCGCGCGGTCTCCCCGTAGATGCGTGTTCCTCCCGGATAACGGTGCCTTTTTTGTGGAATTACGTGATCACGTCGAGCTTGATCGGCACGGCCATGGAGCTGCTTCGTATCCCAGGGCTGCTGGTCTATGCCACACGCCTCGTCTTTGCAAAGTCAAAGGCTGAGCAGATACACGTGAAGAAGGTAAAGGTCGTGTTTAGCCTTGCCGGGGCAGACGGGCGGGGTGGGGTGGGGGGGGGTGAGCAACTCCGAGGAAGCTAAAGGGGCAGGAGAGGGGGCTGAACTGGAGGGGCTGCACTGGAGGGGCTGCACTGGAGTGTGTTGCACTGGAGTGTGTTGCGCTGGAGTGTGCTGCGCTGGAGTGTGCTGCGCTGGAGTGTGTTGCACTAGGAGCTGCACTGGAGGGGTCTGCACTGGGAGGTGCACTGGAGGGGTTGCACTGGAGTGTGTTGCGCTGGGCGCTGCACTGGAGGGTCTTCACTGGAGGGGCTGCACTGGAGTGTGTTGCACTGGAGTGTGTTGCACTGGAGTGCGTTGCACTGGCCGCTGCACTGGCCGCTGCACTGGAGGGTCTTCACTGGAGGGGCTGCACTGGAGTGTGTTGCACTGGAGTGTGTTGCACTGGGCGCTGCACTGGAGGGTCTGCACTGGAGTGTGTTGCACTGGGCGCTGCACTGGAGGGTCTGCACTGGCGGGGAGCCTACATCCTCAGCAGCTCCTGTGTTCCCAGTGACGAGCTGTTATTGCTGTCACACAGCACAGAAACAGGCCCTTCGGCCCAACTAATGCAGGCTAACCCACATGCCCCATCTACCCTCGTCCCAAGTGCCTGTGTTTGACCATATCCCTCTCAACCTTTCCCATCCATGGGCCTGTCCAAATGTCAGTTATGTGTTGTTATGGGACATGCCTCAAGCAGCTTGTTCCAGACACCGCCACCCTCTGCTGCCCCTCAGTGTCCAATTAAATCTTTCCCTATCACCCATGCCCTCTGGTTCCTGATTCCCCTCCCCCTCTCACTGTCTCTACCCCTCATGACTTTACACTTCTCTAAGACCATCTCTCAGCCTCCTGCACTCCATGACCAAAGCCCTCAGCTGTCCCACCTCTCCCTGTAGCTCTGGGCCACAGCCAGCATGGCATGGGATGACTAAAGGAATATATTGTGTAAGGGTGTGAACATTTGGAGAATGTCCATACCAATCTTTGCTCAGTCTCTTCCATTCCCCCTCCCCCACTGTACCAGCCCTAACCTCTTCTCTCTCTCTCTCTCTCTTTCTTTCTCTCTCCCCAGAATCAGGCCTATGAGTACCAGTTTGGGTTAGAGTACGCCTGGACCATGTGTATATTTGCTGTTGTGATGACTTACAGCATCACCTGCCCGATAATCGTTCCGTTTGGTGAGTGAGCAGCCTTGTGTTTGCGTTTGTCAGTAGAGTCGGCACCTTCTCACAAAAGGCAGTGTTGAAAGCTGACACATGATGGAACATATCTACCCTTTCTGTTCCACATGTCCCTTCCATCTGCTACCTTTCAACCTGTCGCAAACCATTAATCAAGTCTGAAGAAGGGTCATCAACCCGAAACGCCACCTGTTCCTTTTCTCTAGAAGATGCTGCCCGATCTGCTGAGTTACTCCAACATTTTGTGTCTATCTTCGATGTAAACCAACACATAATCTGTCAACATGGAATAGAAATGCTTCAAGTCAGGTTGCGTTTATTGTCATAGGACCCCATTTACACTAGTCCCCACCCACCTCCGTAACCCTCAACGTCAGATGCACAAGTGTGCTGAGGGTTAAGTATAAAGACAGTTCTGCTTCACAGACCTCAGGCCTTTGGGGACCAGGGACCACAGTTCTATTAGCTTTAAAATATTTATAGATCAGGACAATTGGGGGCAAGGCCAACTTTGATGGTGTTAGACAGGAACTTGCAAATGTTGATGGGAATAGTTTGTTTGTGAACAAAGGGACATCTGGAAAGTGAGATGTTTTTAAAGTGTGACAGTGAGAGTTGAAGGTATGTTGATGTTGGAGTGAAGGGCAAGTGAGGAAAACTGGAGGCTGTGGTGTGGAACAGCCAGGCGTGGGTCAGACCTGGAGGCTGTGGTGTGGAACAGCCAGGCGTGGGGTCAGACCTGGAGGCTTGTGGTGTGGAACAGCCAGGCGTGGGTCAGACCTGGAGGCTGTGGTGTGGAACAGCCAGGCGTGGGTCAGACCTGGAGGCTGTGGTGTGGAACAGCCAGGCGTGGGTCAGACCTGGAGGCTGTGGTGTGGAACAGCCAGGCGTGGGTCAGACCTGGAGGCTGTGGTGTGGAACAGCCAGGCGTGGGGTCAGACCTGGAGGCTTTGGTGTGGAACAGCCAGGCGTGGGTCAGACCTGGAGGCTGTGGTGTGGAACAGCCAGGCGTGGGTCAGACCTGGAGGCTGTGGTGTGGAACAGCCAGGCGTGGGTCAGACCTGGAGGCTGTGGGTGTGGAACAGCCAGGCGTGGGTCAGACCTGGAGGCTGTGGTGTGGAACAGCCAGGCGTGGGGTCAGACCTGGAGGCTGTGGTGTGGAACAGCCAGGCGTGGGTCAGACCTGGAGGCTTTGGTGTGGAACAGCCAGGCGTGGGTCAGACCTGGAGGCTGTGGTGTGGAACAGCCAGGCGTGGGTCAGACCTGGAGGCTGTGGTGTGGAACAGCCAGGCGTGGGTCAGACCTGGAGGCTGTGGTGTGGAACAGCCAGGCGTGGGTCAGACCTGGAGGCTGTGGTGTGGAACAGCCAGGCGTGGGTCAGACCTGGAAACTGTGGTGTGGAACAGCCAGGCGTGGGTCAGACCTGGAGGCTTTGGTGTGGAACAGCCAGGCGTGGGTCAGGGATAGGCAGCTGAGATTTAATTTGGATTGTTCTCTCTAAAATGGCAGAGGGTAAGAGGAGACCTGATAGAAGTGGTGCTGCTGGCTTGAAGGGCCGAGTGGCCTACTCCTGCACCTATTGTCTAAGTATATAAAAACCATGGTCCTGATCAGATATGTCCGAGCTCACTGTGGGGAGCGAGAGAATTCGGGAAAGTCAGCATGATTCTGTTGGCGGGACATCATGGCCTGGTTCCTGGTTCATGATGAGGAAGCAACAAGGTTGATGAGGGCAAGGTTGTTAGACGTAGTTTAAATGGATCAGCGACCTTTGATAAGGTTCCCAATGGTCGGCTGCCTGGGAGTTTGGGTTGCTTGGGATCCAGGGAGAGCTGGCCAACTGGGTGCAGAATGGGCTTCATGAAGGAAGCAGAGTGGTGCCAGGGTGACCAGTGGTGGTGACCAGTGGAGCCAGGGTGACCAGTGGTGGTGACCAGTGGTGCCTCTGTGACCAGTGGTGCCTCTGTGACCAGTGGAGCCAGGGTGACCAGTGGAGCCAGGGTGACCAGTGGTGGTGACCAGTGGAGCCAGGGTGACCAGTGGTGGTGACCAGTGGAGCCTTCTGTGACCAGTGGAGCCAGGGTGACCAGTGGAGCCTCTGTGACCAGTGGGGGTGGACCAGTGGTGGTGACCAGTGGAGCCTCTGTGACCAGTGGTGGTGACCAGTGGAGCCTCTGTGACCAGTGGGGGTGACCAGTGGTGGTGACCAGTGGAGCCTCTGTGACCAGTGGTGGTGACCAGTGGAGCCTCTGTGACCAGTGGGGGTGACCAGTGGAGCCTGGGTGACTAGTGGTGGATTAGAGAAGTGTGGGGGTGGATGTAGGGAAGTGTGTCCATGAGCCGGGTGGTGTTGGATAGACGTAGGTTGACTTTGGTTGTCCTAGGTTGCCGTAGGTGCGGTCGTAGGTGGACGTCCTAAGTCACGATGATTGGGTCGACGGTTGTCGGTAGCTTGCCGTAGCTTGACATCCACTAGGTGGTAGATTGTTGTAGCTTGTCGTAGACATTGTCGTAGGGGGTCCAGTCACCGGTTTTTCGGTGACCTGCTACGACTGACAGTCGCCTAAAACATCGCCTCAGTGGGACAGGCCCCGAACTCTCTACTGCCGACCCACCAATGAAAACTGCCATGTAAAAACTCCCCATCTCCTGATCCCCCCCCCCACCCTCCCTCCCCCCCTCCCCCCACTCCTCCACCCATCCCCCACTCCTCCACCCATCCCCTACCCCTCCCTCCCCCCTCCCCCCCACTCCTCCACCCATCCCCCACTCCTCCACCCCTCCCTCCCCCCTCCCCCACTCCTCCACCCATCCCCCTCGCCTCTCCCCCCGCCCCCCACCCTCACCCCGCCCCTCCCCCCACCCTCCCCCCACCCCCTCCCTTGCCCCGCCCCCACCCATCCCCCACCCCCTCCCTCGCCCTGCCCCCTCCCTTCTCTCTCCCCCTCCCTCCCCCCACTCCTCCACCCATCCCCCTCCCTCTCCCCCCACCCCCTCCCTCGCCCCTCCCACCCCACCCCACCCATCCCCCTCCCTCGCCCCGCCCTCCCTCCCCCCCACCCCACCCATTCCCCACCCCTCGCCCCTCACCCCCCTTCCTCACCCCGCCCCCTCCCTCCTCCCTCCCCCACCCATCCCCCTCCCTCGCCCCCGCCCCCCCTCCCCCCCCGCCCTCCCCCCCACCCCGCCCTCCCCCCCACCCTCCCTCCCCGGGGTGCCTGCTGACGATGGTGGGTGCTGCTTGTTTCCAGGGCTACTCTACATGTTGCTGAAGCACCTGGTGGATCGCTACAACATTTACTACGCCTGTTTACCCACCAAACTCACGCAGCGGCTCCACTCCGCGGCCGTCAGCCAGGTGGTCGTTGCCCCCATCCTCTGCATGTTCTGGCTCCTCTTCTTCTCAGTGCTGCGCCTCGGTACGTACACGCCAGCGGCTGGGGGGGGGCACGGGGAGGGGGGCAACGGGGAGAGGGGGCACGGGGAGGAGGGGGTGGGGGGGTACGTGGAGGGGGGGCATGGGATGCGGGGAGGGGGGGCACGGGGAGGGGGGGTGTGGGGGCACGGGGAGGGGGGGTGGGGGGGCACGGGGAGGGGGGGGCACAGGGAGGGGGGGAGGAGAGGGTGGGCACGGGGTGGGGGGGCATGGGAAGGGAGCATGGGGAGGGGGGGCACGGAGAGGAGGGGGCACGGGGAGGGGGGGCACGGGGAGGGGAGGAGGGGGTGGGGGGGCACGGGGAGGGGGGGCACGGGGAGGGGGGGGGCACGGGGTGGGGGGGCACGGGGAGGTGGGGGGGCACGGGGGTGGGGGGTCATGGGGTGGGGGGGGAGGGGGAGGGGGCACGGGGGTGGGGGGTCATGGGGGTGGGGGGGGAGGGGTGGGGGGAAGGTGGGCACGGGGAATGGGAGGGGGGGCACAGGGTGGGGGGGCACGGGGAGGGTGGGCACAGGGGGGGGCACGGGGTGGGGGGGCAACGGGGAGGGTGGGAGGGGGGGTGGGGGGAAGGGGGGGTGGATGGGGGGAGGGTGGGCACAGGGGGGGGTGTGAACACGAGGGTGGGTGGGGGGGGGTTGGGTACAGGCTTGTAGGTTGTGGATTAATGGGGTTCTGGAAACTGTAAGTTGTGGATTTGCCAAGAGAGTCTGGAGAAGTTTGCAGGGGTCCCTGTCACGATTCATCCCGAGCAGCTCCGTCACAGAGGACTCTGTGATCTACGGACTGTTCCCAGGGACAGTAGTATTCAGAGACTGACATCGAGTGCTGCTGGAAGGTCATCAACTCGGTGAATGACGCTCTTTGGTCTGCCCGAGCTTTGTTGACCTCCCAGCGGAGCGAGCTGTCCATCGGGGAATGTTGCTGACTGGGCCCGCTGCAGACTGCAGGAGTACGTGCTGAGGGACGCACTGAAGCTCAGTGCAGCCAACGCCAAGGCCCTGTGGGGGAGGACCACAGTCTAGGGTCGTTCTGCTGCTGGAACATGGGGGGCAGGGTGTGGTGGAGAGAGACGCCCCTCCAAATAAGGGAAGGGATTCCATGCCAGTGGGCACATGAGTGGCAAGGGTGGGGGGGTGATGTATGTAATTGGTGCATTGAATGTGTTTTCTAGCCTCTGCGGATGTCAGAGACGTTTTTGTAAGGAAGATGTTTTGTAGATATTTATTTTTCGACAGGTCCCGTTCAGCCCATTACCCTCTTCACCTTCAGCACCCCTCCTGCTCTGCATCGTCTTCTCCTTGTTTGTATTCTGCATCAAAGGACTTCACAAACTGAAGCCTCAGAACTGTCAGGTAAGGGCTTGGGGCGTCAGGGGATGGCATAAGGTAGAGGGGCAGAGTGGCCGGTACAGCAGACGGATAAGAATCCTCCAGTGCTACTGGTCAGAAACGTTCTGCTGCTGGACCTGTGAGCATCAACCACCAGTAACCAAGCTCCCTGCATCCCACAGAGCAGAGGCTGTGAATCGCACACCAGCTGCTCATAGCGCCACACACCCAGCTTCCTTCCCCACAGTACTGCCTGTGTGGAGTCTGCACGTTCTGCCTGTGACCGTGTGGGTGTAGTTTCCTCCCACATCCAGAGACGTGTGGGTTGGTGGGTTAATGTGCTGCTGTGCAGTTGTGTGCAGTGTGGTCAGGGGGTGTGTGGTCAGGGGGTGTGTGGTCAGGGGGTGTGTGGTCAGGGGGTGTGTGGTCAGGGGGTGTGTGGTCAGGGGGTGTGTGGTCAGGGGGTGTGTGGTCAGGGGGTGTGTGGTCAGGGGGTGTGTGGTCAGGGGGTGTGTGGTCAGGGGGTGTGTGGTCAGGGGGTGTGTGGTCAGGGGGTGTGTGGTCAGGGGGTGTGTGGTCAGGGGGTGTGTGGTCAGGGGGTGTGTGGTCAGGGGGTGTGTGGTCAGGGGGTGTGTGGTCAGGGGGTGTGTGGTCAGGGGGTGTGTGGTCAGGGGGTGTGTGGTCAGGGGGTGTGTGGTCAGGGGGTGTGTGGTCAGGGGGTGTGTGGTCAGGGGGTGTGTGGTCAGGGGGTGTGTGGTCAGGGGGTGTGTGGTCAGGGGGTGTGTGGTCAGGGGGTGTGTGGTCAGGGGGGTGTGTGGCTCCAGCCTCGATGGCCCTTCATCATTGCCCATTCCTGAACCTTCTGCTGCTGCTGAAGGTTGGGGAGGGTTCCAGCATCTGCCCAGTGATGATGGAAGAACAAAGACCACGTCTGGTCAGGACAGGGAGGCACCTGGGAGTGGTTGGTGTCACCCTGAACCTGTCTATGGGGAGATGCTGTCAGGGTAACCTGGAGAATGTGCAGTGCATCGTAGAGTTGGTGCCCTCTGTCACTGGGGGAGGGGTGGATGTGGGAGGGGGGGGGGGGGGGAGATCCTGCTTCAACAGCTGTGGGTGACACTGCCAGATGTTGGTGAAGCTGCAACCACAGGTAGGTGGAGAGTGGTCCTTCACACACCTGACCTGACCCTGGAGATAGATGTTGGAAAGGTCAGAGGTCAGTGACCTCCACAGAGCGTCGGGGTCAGTGACCTCCACAGAGCACCAGAGGTCAGGGGTCAGTGACCTCCACAGAGCACCAGAGGTCAGGGGTCAGTAACCTCCACAGATCGTCAGGGGTCAGTGACCACAGATCACCAGAGGTCAGGGGTCAGTGACCTCCACAGATCACCAGAGGTCAGGGGTCAGTGACCTCCACAGATCGTCAGGGGTCAGTGACCTCCACAGATCACCAGAGGGTCAGGGGTCAGTGACCTCCACAGATCACCAGAGGTCAGGGGTCAGTGACCACAGATCACCAGAGGTCAGGGGTCAGTGACCTCCACAGATCACCAGAGGTCAGTGACCTCCACAGATCACCAGAGGTCAGGGGTCAGTGACCTCCACAGAGCACCAGTGGTCAGGGGTCAGTGACCTCCAGCCTGATCTGCATTTGTCGACAACATGGTTTGTTGTTTCTGGGACAGTTGCCCTCATTGAGGACGGCAGAGAGTCGATCCCCCTTCAGCCCAACCTGTCCCTGCTGTTCACTCCCCAATCCCTCTGCCTCCACCACACTCCCTGTCTACCTGGGGACTGTGTACCTGCGCTCCTAGACCCCTCTGTGCTCCACCACACTCCCAGGGCCCTGCCATTCACTGTGGAGATGCTGCCCTGGTTTCACTTTTCCTTGCACCCTGTCTTAAATAGGCACAATATTAGCCACACTCCAGTCTTCTGAAAGACGTGAAAGAAAAGTGAGCAAAATATGATTGAGCTGGTGGGGTTCATGGACCGAGAGTCACAGAGCACGGAAACAGGTCCTTTGGCCCAACTTGACCATGTGGACTAAGATGCCCCATCTGCACTAGTCCCACCTGCCTGTGTTTGGCCTATTCCCATCTACACTAGTCCCACCTGCCTGTGCTTGCCCATTGCTATCCATATACCTGCTTCAGCTACCTCCTCAGGCAGCTCATTGCATAAAACCCACCACCCTCTGAGTGAAAACGTTGCCCCTCAGATACTTATTAAATCTTTCCCCTCTCACCTTAAACCAATGCCCACTCTGTGCATCGACTCGATCTATTCCCCTTATGCTTTTATACACATCTATAAGATCACCCCTCAGCTTCCTGCGCTCCAAGGAATAAAGTCCTCTCCCTGTAGCTCAGCGCTCTGGTCCTGACCCCAAGTCCTGTCCTGCTGTTGGTGATTGAAAAGTCACACAAAGCACAGATCAAGTTCGAGAACAATTTACTTAATGTTGAAGCAAAGAATAGTAACTTGTGCTTTACTTGTAGTGTAAGACTCAGAAGGAACAGTCGTGAGTGGAGTACAAGAGGAGAGAAACTATTCCAGACACAGGTAGATAGCAAGCCCTTGGTAAAGAGAGATTAGTTTGCATTTGTATGGTTTCCCTGACCTCTGTCACAACTAGAGAAGATGCTAGAAACACTCAGCAGGTCAGGCAGCAAATGTGGAGAGAGGAGCAGTGGTTCAGATCACACACCTGTCATCAGAGCTGGTGCTCGTGGGGCTCAGCAAACATGGACCATTGAATGTGGGGAGGAAGGACAAGGAGCCCTGGCCTTGTCAAGGCTCTCTCTCCAAGGCAGAGACAGCAATCACTACCCAAGCCTTTAGCTCCCCCCCTCCCTGCCTCCCTGTCTCCCAAACCCTCGCCCTCCACGCCAACACTTCCTCGTTGTGTGACTGCTGATCGACCACCCTGCCCCTGCCATGGTTCACCTGGTCCGTCACTCTCTGCCATGTCCCACAACAACAACCTTCTGCTCCAACTCACACACCCCCACACAGAGCAAGCAGGGGACTCTCTCTCTCTCTCTCTCTCTCTCTCTCTCTCTCTGTCCCCCTCTCTCCTCTCCCCCTCTCTCTCTCCCCCCTCTCTCCCTCACTCTCTCCCTCTCCCCCTCCCCTCCCTCTCCCTCTCTCCCTCACTCTCTCCCTCTCCCCCTCCCCCTCTCCCTCTCCCCCTCTCCCTCTCCCCTCTCCCTCTCCCTCTCACCCCTCTCTCTCCCTCTCTCTCTCCCCCCTCTCTCTCTCGCTCTCTCTCTCTCCCTCTCTCTCTCGCTCTCTCTCTCTCTCCCTCTCTCTCTCTCCCTCTCTCTCTCCCCCTCTCTCTCTCGCTCTCTCCTCTCCCTCTCCCTCTCCCCCTCTCCCTCTCCCCTCTCTCTCTCCCTCTCTCTCTCTCACACTCACCCCTCTCCCTCCCCCTCTCTCCCCCCTCTCTCTCTCTCCCTCTCTCTCTCCCCCTCTCCCTCTCCCCCTCTCCCTCTCTCTCTCTCCCCCTCCCTCTCTCTCCTTGCTCTTCTCACCAGACCCCCCACAGTTGGAGGGATAGCAGTGCATCTTCCACCAGGCATTGGCCAACATTGGTTGGATGGCCAGCCTTCTGTGGGTGTCAGTACGGACCATTTGTGATGGTGGGTGGGGCAGTGTGAGGTGTGGAGCTGCCAGCTGTCCCAGTAACCGTCTCTATTCACCGGTCCATAGTCGTACAGCACAGACACAGGCCCTTCAACCCAACACATCCACACTGACCAATCTGCTCATTTACACTCGTTCCATTGCCCACTAAAACTCACATCTTGTATATATATCCGTATCTATCTATCTATCAGTGATTTCGCCAAGACGGTAAACCATCTTAATCACCACTCTCCGTGCTGGTGCCTATGATATTTGTATTTAAATTGGTCGTATATTTTTTAAGTTACAGAGGTTTTAAAGTTAAAACATTTTATTTCTAACCGATTATTGAAGGTCTTCAGCGAGTTGACGTCACCAACGCCCCTGAGATGAGCTCGTGCTCACGGCCCCTCTCCTCACTCATACAAACAAGATGGACGCCGTTAGTGGAGTCGCCCGCCCACAATCACCACCTCCCTCTCCCCACCCTCTCCCCACCCCTCCCCACCCTCTCCCCGCTCTCCCACACCCGGAGGACACTCCTGAGCAGGAGGGAGATGGTCGGACTGATGTCCACTCATCCTTCCCTTCGGTCCCTTCAACCCACGCCACGGTGTCCTCGAGTCCCCCCTCCCATGGGGGTGGGGAGAAGGGGACAGCAGGGGTGGGGGGAGGAGGGGATGGTGGTGGTGGGATGAGAGAGTGGGGGTGGGGGGGAAGGGGTACAGTGGGGGTCAGGGAAGATGGGAGAGTAGGGAGTGGGGGATAAGGGGGATTGATTAGGGGGTTGAGGCTGCTACACCAATACAGGAGAGGCTTTGGGTCCAAGGTTCCTCGGTCACACCCTCTCCCCCTTCCCTGGACCGCATTTTAATTGCGCTCCCCCTCCCCTGGAGGAGCACGACACCCACAGTGAAGGAGAAAGAAGATGGCCGCTGGCATGACGGTCTCCCACCCCATTCCCCCCCTCCTCACCCACTCCACCCCTCTCCACCCCATTCCCCCCCTCCCCCACCCCATTCCCCCCTCCCCCCCCACCCCATTCCCCCCCCCCTCCCCCACCCCCCATTCCCCCCTCCTCACCCACCCCACCCCTCTCCACCCCATTCCCCCTCCCCACCCCATTCCCCCCCTCCCCCACCCTATTCCCCCCTCCCCCACCTCATTCCCCCCTCCCCCACCCCATTCCCCCTCCCCACCCCATTCCCCCTCCCCACCCCTATTCCCCCTCCTCACCCACCCCACCCCTCTCCACCCCCTTCCCCCTCCCCACCCCATTCCCCCCTCCTCACCCACCCCCACCCCTCTCCACCCCATTCCCCCCCTCCTCACCCACCCCACCCCTCTCCACCCCATTCCCCCTCCCCCACCCCATTCCCCCCTCCCCCACCCCATTCCCCCCCCTCCCCCACCCCATTCCCCCTCCTCACCCACCCCACCCCTCTCCACCACATTCCCCCTCCCCACCCCATTCCCCCCTCCTCACCCACCCCATTCCCCCTCCTCACCCACCCCACCCCTCTCCACCCCCTTCCCCCTCCCCCACCCCCATTCCCCCCTCCTCACCCACCCCACCCCTCTCCACCCCATTCCCCCTCCCCACCCCATTCCCCCCCTCCTCACCCACCCCATTCCCCCTCCTCACCCACCCCACTCCTCTCCACCCCCTTCCCCCTCCCCCACCCCATTCCCCCCTCCTCACCCCACCCCACCCCCTCCTCCACCCCCATTCCCCCCTCCTCACCCACCCCACCCCTCTCCACCCCATTCCCCCTCCCCCCCCACCCCATTCCCCCCTCCTCACCCACCACACCCCTTTCCATCCCACCCCTCTCCCCCCCATTGAGATTTATTTTTATTTTTTAAGAGACAATTTATTTTAAAGAAACAACGCGATTTCCCCAGGTCGCAATGAAAACCCCACAAGGAACGTGGCCCAACGCCCACTTGGTGTAGTATCCCTCGAAACCTTTCCTATCTGTCCAAGTGTCTCAAATGTTTTGATAGTACCTGCCTCAACTACCTCCTCTGGCAGCTCGATCCTTACACCCACCACTCAATGTGAAAAGGTTGCCCCTCAGATTCCTATTGAATCTTCCCCCTCTCGCCTTTAATCTTTAGTCTCCCCTAATCAGTCCTCATGATTCTCTAAACCTCTATAAGGTTACCCCTCAAAAACCTACACTCCAGGGACAACAGTCCCCGGCCCTCCCAGCCTCATTATTGGTGCCACACACAGCCGACATGTTTGTGTTTCAGATTTCCAGCGGCGTCAGAGATTTATTTCTCAACCCTAGCATTGTTTGTTCCCCCATTAGAGTCAGAGTGGTACAGTGTGGAAACAGGCCCTTCATAGAGTGACACAGTGTGGAAACAGGCCCTTCATAGAGTGACACAGTGTGGAAACAGGCCCTTCATAGAGTCACAGAGTGATACAGTGTGGAAACAGGCCCTTCAGCCCAACATGCCCACACCGGCCAACATGTCCCAGCTACACTAGTCCTACCTGCCCACATTTGGCCCATATCCCTCCAAACCTGTCCTATCCATGTACCTGTCTAACCTGTTTCTTAAACGATGGGATAGTCCCTGCCTCAACTACCTCCTCTGGCGGCAGCTCGTTCCATACACCCACCACCCTTTGTGTGGAAAAGTTACCCCTCAGATTCCTATCAAATCTTTTCCCCTTCACCTTGAACCAATGTCCTCTGGTCCTCGATTCCCCTACTCTGGGCAAGAGACTCTGTGCATCTACCCGATCTATTCCTCTCATGATTTTGTACACTTCTATAAGATCTCCCCTCATCCTCCTGCGCTCCATGGAATAGAGACCCAGCCTGCTCAACCTCTCCCTAAAGCTCACACCCTCTAGTCCTGGCAACATCCTCGTAAATCTTCTCTGAACCCTTTGAAGCTTGACAATGCAACTGCAACATGACCTCCCAACTTCTATACTCTGACTGATGAAGGCCAAGCCGTTTTGACCACCTTATCCACCTGCGACTCGACCTTCAGGGAACCATACACCTGTACTCCTAGACCCCTCTGCTCTACAACACTACCCAGAGGCCGACCATTCACAGTGTAGGTCCTGCTCTTGTTCGATGTCCCAAAATGCAACACCTCACACTTCTCTATTAAATCCCATCAACCGTTCCTCAGCCCACCTGGCCAATCGATCCAGATCCAGATGCAATCGTTCACAACCATCTTCACTATCTGCAAAACCACTCACTTTTGTATCATCAGCAAACTTGCTTCTTTTCTCTCCCCTCTTTTTCATTCGCTTCTTCTATTCACATGTTCCCCAACAGCTCAGATGTGATTAATACCCCCCCCCCCCCCCCCGGTTTTCCCTCCCCTTCTCTGCAGCTTAACATGTGCTTCATTTTCAACTTTTGTTCACCTTGGTGATTGACCTGAAACATCTCCTTCCCTCTGCACTCTGAGCTGACCTGCTGAGTTCACCTGGACTGTCAGAGAAGTCTAGGGTGCATCACAGCATAGTTACTGCAAGTCCTGCACTACGACAGGCCCTTGTAGAGCACTCCCATCAACCACCTTCCCCTCTCTCCCTTCTGGCCATCTTTGAAACTCCTGACTGATCGTTTCACCATCTCTATAAATGAATCACAAACTTTAACGTTCTCGGGATCTCTTCACATTCACCGAAACTTCCTCTCACATCAAACTGTTCACTCCTGAGTAAATGTCCTTGTCACCCTCGCCCCTGGTGGTATCTCAGAGATCCCCTTCCTCCACCCCCCCCCCCCCCCCCCCCTCAGTAACAAACTTCATAACCTCTCTTCATAGAACAGAATATAGAATAGTAGAGCACAGGAACAAGCCCTTTAGCCCACAATGTCCATGATGCCAAGATTAACCCATTTCCACTGTGTGCATATGACCCATATCTCTCCTTGTATATATGTGGCTTGACTAATCTTCTGGAATTTTTTGAGGATGTAATTAGGAAAATTGACTGGGGAGAGCCAGTGGATGTGGTGTACCTCGACTTTCAGAAAGCCTTCGACAAGGTCCCACATAGGAGATTAGTGGGCAAACTTAGAGCAAATGGTATTGGGGGTAGGGTACTGACATGGATAGAAAATTGGTTGACAGACTGAAAGCAAAGAGTGGGGATAAATGGGTCCCTTTCAGAATGGCAGGCAGTGACTAGTGGGGTACCGCAAGGCTCGGTGCTGGGACCGCAGCTATTTACAATATACATTAATGACTTGGATGAAGGGATTAAAAATAACAATAGCAAATTTGCAGATGACACAAAGCTGGGTGGTAGTGTGAACTGTGAGGAAGATGCTATGAGGTTGCAGGGTGACTTGGACAGGTTGTGTGAGTGGGCGGATGCATGGCAGATGCAGTTTAATGTGGATAAGTGTGAGGTTATCCACTTTGGTGGTAAGAATAGGAAGGCAGATTATTATCTGAATGGTGTCAAGTTAGGAAAAGGGGACGTACAACGTGATCTGGGTGTCCTAGTGCATCAGTCACTGAAAGGAAGCATGCAGGTACAGCAGGCAGTGAAGAAAGCCAATGGAATGTTGGCCTTCATAACAAGAGGAGTTGAGTATAGGAGCAAAGAGGTCCTTCTGCAGTTGTACCGGGCCCTAGTGAGACCGCACCTGGAGCACTGTGTGCAGTTTTGGTCTCCAAATTTAAGGAAGGATATTCTTGCTATTGAGGGCGTGCAGCGTAGGTTTACCAGGTTAATTCCCAGAATGGCAGGACTGTCGTATGTTGAAAGACTGGAGCGACTAGGCTTGTATACACTGGAATTTGGAAGGATGAGAGGAGATCTTATTGAAACATATAACATTATTAAGGGGTTGGACACGTTAGAGGCAGGAAACATGTTCCCAATGTCGGGGGAGTCCAGAACCAGGGGCCACAGTTTAAGAATAAGGGGTCGGCCATTTAGAACGGAGATGAGGACAAACTTTTTCAGTCAGAGAGTCTGTGGAATCTATGGAATTCTCTGCCTCAGAGGGCAGTGGAGGCCAATTCTCTGAATGCATTCAAGAGGGAGCTAGATGGAGCTCTTAAGGATAGCGGAGTCAGGGGGTATGGGGAGAAGGCAGGAACGGGGTACTGATTGAGAATGATCAGCCATGATCACATTGAATGGCGGTGCGTACAGGCTCGAAGGGCCGAATGGCCTCCTCCTGCACCTATTGTCTATTGTCGCTGTTCAAAGGTCTCTTAAATGCCAATATTGAACGGGAAGGGGTTAAAATGTTTAGCAAGCAGATCCTGCAGTTGCTGAGTCTACACTTGGTGTTGTTGAAGTACAGGAGGCAGTAGATGAAGTTGGGTGAGGTCCAAGTGAACTGTGTCCCCCTCCCTCTGGCTGAACCTGTGGTGTGACCTCCTGGAAACTACTATCTACCCTCTGCCTCCAGTCTGCTCCTCGACAAGCTCATCGCTGCTCTGATTTATCCTTGTGGTCTGAGAGGAAATGCAGTTGGCCACAGGTCCTGCAGGCAGCAATCAGGCACTCTGCCACCAAGGCTAGCATTGGGCTGAAGGAAAGGCCCTGCCTGCCTGCCTGCCTGCCTTGATTCATTGAACCTTATCCCCGCTCATCAACTTCTGCACTTTGCCCTGGAGCACAATGCTTCCACTGATGTGAGTCTGCTGACTGTGTCTGCTCTGACTCTGACTGTGTCTGCTCTGTCCTCAGCTGTCGGAGCCACAGCCTGACTGTTTGTTCGTGGATGGAGAGCGGAGCAGTGTGTCCTCCACACCTAATTCCAACGTAAGTGAAGGCGGGGTGGGAGTGGGAGAGCAGTGAGGGGTAACTGGTGAGTGAGTGGGGGGGGGGGTGAGGAGTGAGGGGGAGAAGAGAAATGGAGGTGTGTGGGGAAAGGTTCTTTATTTGCTTCCAGTGTTAATTTTCTCAAATTAACTTCATGTTTGGTCTCTGGTGACTTCCTGTGCCCCCCGTGCCCCAATGTCCACCTGTGCTGTGACCACCTGTTCTGATTTCCACCTGCTCTGATGTCCTGTGCTGTGACCACCTGCTGTGATGCCCACCTGTGTTGTGTGGTGCCCACCTGTGTTGTGTCGTGTGGTGACCACCTGCTCTGATGACCAGCTGTGCTGTGCTCACCTGCTGTGATGCCCACCTGTGCTGTGTGGTGACCACCTGCTCTGATGCCCACCTGTGTTGTGACCACCTGTGTTGTGTGGTGTCCACCAGTGCTGTTCTGTGTGATGCCCACCTGTGCTGTGCTGTGTGGTGACTACCTGCTCTGATTTCCAGGTGTTCGTTGCGGCTGTTCTCCAGGACCCAGAGCTGGGCCTGACGCCCGTGGCATCTCCCGCACATCAGAGTTACGGAACCATGGAAACTCGTGCCGATGACTCCAAATCTGACATTTCTGGTCGAATACAAAACGTTGATCCTGTGTTGGAAAGTCCTGAGCACGAGGCGACTGCAGGAACGGTGGTGGAATGAGATTTGTAACGCTGCTGCCTGGTGGGAATGTTGTGCTGCAACAGAATGTTTCTCTTTCACCAGAGCTCCATTAATGCCACAGACTTGCTCTGCCTCTGGACAGACATTAGAGGCACTGGAGTGTTTTGAACTCTGCCTTTTATTGTGAAGAGTTGGGTTGGAACCATTATTTCCAATTGCTTCGTTCGGCAACGCTGCCTGCAATCGCTACCTGGTTGAGAATGTGCGGCCAGCATGCGCCAGGGAATGCTTCATGTGCCCACATGCCCTGACACCTGCTGCCATGGGAGCTGGAGGTGATCTCAGCTGCAGGAACCACCTGCTCTCTGACTACATCTGACCAATAAATGGAGCCTGGTGGCCTGTAATGTTATGAAGTTATATATTCAACTTTTAATTTGTACTGTTTCAGATATTGTGCCTCTCTTTAATTTAAATTAACTGAATGAACATAATAGTTTTGCTCTGCAAGTTTCTTTGTTGGTTTATGCACCAGATACCAGGGTGGTCTCGTCCTCACTGCCCCTGCCCACAGCAATCTCAAGAAATAACCTCTTTCACCTAAACTGCAAGCTCTCTGTTAGCGAGATTATTTAGTTCAATTGGTTTCATCAGAAATGGAAATAAAAATGAAAATCCTGCCCTGGTCCACATTTTTAAAATGAATTTCCACTAATTCTGCTTCACTCCCTTATATCCACATTTCTGTTGCCCATATTCTGCAGTTTACATTTATTCCTGCTTTGGGCACTTTGTTTACTTAGAGCAGGTGCCAGGTTATTCACGTGGAGAGAATTGGCAGAGGGGGCAGGGGATTAAACTGATGAGAATTGATTGATTGGTAGTTGGCCAAAACATGTAGCCATTTACCAAAGAGGTCCATGGAACAGTTCAGCACCACCAGCCCACATGTCCATACTGAACATGATGGGAACAGTTCAGCACCACCAGCCCACATGTCCACGCTGAACATGATGGGAACAGTTCGCACCACCAGCCCACATGTCCATACTGAACATGATGGGAACAGTTCGCACCACCAGCCCACATGTCCATACTGAACATGATGGGAACAGTTCGCACCACCAGCCCACATGTCCATGCTGAACATGATGCCGAGTTGAACCTTCATATTCCCTGCACATCTAGGTCTATGTAGCTGTAGAAGGGTCTGCCCTACACTATTCAATGAGACAAGCTGCGTGGAGAAGTTTGGTCAATATAAAAAGTGTCATCTTGTCCAAATCAGAGGTGGCCCAGTGTAATCACTATACTTCTGACACTGGTTCAAATACAGTGAAATGCAACCTGTTCAACCACTCATAAAGGAAACAAATGTTACATTGCTTCAAACAATGATGCATGTCAGTAATTTACAAATTAAAACATTTTACAGAAAGACCCTCCAACCTGTGTCCAACAGGAGAGTGGTGGTTTCTTTCCTGGCCAAATAAACTGATTCCGTTTCAGTTCTGATGTAGTTTTCTTGTGAAACTGACAACCCAATGACTGCATCAATCGTCCAACCAGGGCCATTCTGCCAACACAGCTGTTCCTATCCCACACAGTTGCATCACTTACTTATGAGAGAATGTTTGAGCTAACTTCAATTGTCAACTCCAAAATTAAGTAGTGAAGGAGAGGAACTGAAGGGAGATGAGTTCCATGGGAACTTACAATGCCAGTGGCAGATATTAGCATTCCTAAGGAAGAGGAGATTCCAACCAAGCCCCCAAATCCAAATGGAAATTTGATGAAACTGACTCCCAAACTGGATCTGTGTCTATGGTAAAACCAGACAGATTTCCAATGCATCAGTCAGCCTTTGCCCAGTAAAGGTTTGTCGGTTATCACCAGTCACCTTGGCCATGAAGGAATATCAACATGAATCAGTGCAATGGGCTTCGCTGCTTTCTGGAACATTTCAATTGCCTTATTTCCATGAATATCTGTTCAGTATTTTCTGTGCTCCTAGCCATGTTATATGATTGATAAATAAACGTGACTGTGACAATGTGTGCCGAAGGTCGAGGCTCTCACATAAGCAGCAGTTTAATATGTTGTTACATACATACGTCACTCCTGTGACCCTTCAACTGGCTTGATGAGATAGGACAGAGGTCAATACAGTCTAAGCCAGGTAGACTCCCATCATGGACATCGGCAAACCAGATTTCAGATAAATGTGTTAAGAGTCATATAACATGGAAACAGGTCTTTTGGCCCAACTTGTCCCCAAGATGCCTCATCTACGCTTCTCCCACCTGCCTGTGTTTGGCTCATCTACATACTAAAACTGTTGTTTGTTTGTTCCTGAACTACAACCAAATCGGTACACGACAGCGCAAAAATTCTAGGCCCACCTTACTCATCGTCATCCCTTTGGTGCTAATGGAAGAAGTTTCATTGAAATCGGTGTTATATTTGTAAAGTTATTCACATTTTAAAGTTTAAATCTATCTCCTAGGGAGGGAGGGGGGAGGGAGGATAAGGGGGGTTGAGGGGGGTGGAGTGGGGGGGGAGGGGAAGGGGTGAGGGAGGAGAGGCAGAGGGGGTAGAGTGAGGGGGAGGGGGGGGAGGAGAGGGGAGGAGGAGGGGGGGAGGAGAGGGTGCTGCACCAATGCAGGAGAGGTTTGGGCCCAACGGGTCCACTTGGTCTAGTATCTCTCTAAACCTATCCTATCCATGTACCTGTCCAATGTCTTTTAAATGTTGTTATTGTGCTTCAACTCCTCTGGCAGCTCGCTCCAGATACCTACCACCCTCTGAAAAGTTGCCCCTCTCAACGTAAAATGTGGCCCTCTGTTTCTTGTCTGCATCCTTTCCAACTTAACAACATATTTCCTTTATCAGGGTGACCAAAACCAAATACAAAACTCCAAATGTGCCTCTCCAATGTCTTGTACAATTAACTTCAATATTCAATACCCTGACTGACGAAGGCTAATGTGCTGATCGCCATGCTGACCACCCCGTCTACCGATGACACCACTTTCAAGGAACTACGTACCTTCACTCTTAGATCCCTCTTCTTTACAACACTGTGAGAAGGAACTGCAGATGCTGGTTTAAACTGAAGATAGACACAAAACGCTGGAGTAACTCAGCAGGATAGGTAGTATCGCTCGAGGGAAGGAATGGGTGACGTTTCGGATCGAGACCCCGAGACGTTTTGGGCCTGAAGAAGGATTTCGACTCGAAACATCACCCATTCCTTCTCTCCAGATATGCAGCTTGTCCCGCTGAGTTACTCCAGCATTTTGTGTCTTGCTCTACAACACTCCTGGGTTTGACAGATTTCACCTTCATTAAATCCTCCAAAGTCCAATTCCTTTGTGAATGTCAATGGAAAGTATTCATCCAGGACCTCACTACACCTAATTTCACACACAGATTGCCCACGTTGCCTTCAAAGGGTCTTGCTCTTACCCTGGTCATTCTTTTGCCCTTAATCTACTGATTAAAAATAACTTAGGGTTCACCCTTTTAAGATGATTTGAATGAAAGTTTTCTCTTAACAGGCTAGTTGATATCAGGAAGTCGCTGCCAGAAGTGGAGGAGGAATAGACAATAGATAATAGACAATAGACAATAGGTGCAGGAGGAGGCCATTCGGCCCTTCGAGCCTGTACGCACCGTCATTCAATGTGATCATGGCTGATCATTCTCAATCAGTACCCCGTTCCTGCCTTCTCCCCATACCCCCTGACTCAATCAGTACCCCGTTCCTGCCTTTATCCCCATACCCCCTGACTCCGCTATCCTTAAGAGCTCTATCCAGCTCTCTCTTGAATGCATTCAGAGAATTGGCCTCCACTGCCTTCTGAGGCAGAGAATTCCACAGATTCACAACTCTCTGACTGAAAACGTTTTTCCTCATCTCAGTTCTAAATGGCCTACCCCTTATTCTTAAACTGTGGCCCCTTGTTCTGGACTCCCCCAACATTGGGAACATGTTTCCTGCCTCTAACGTGTCCAACCCCTTAATAATCTTATACGTTTCGATAAGATCTCCTCTCATCCTTCTAAATTCCAGTGTATACAAGCCTAGTCGCTGCAGTCTTTCAACATACGACAGTCCCGCCATTCCGGGAATTAACCTAGTAAACCTACGCTGCACGCCCTCAATAGCAAGAATATCCTTCCTCAAATTTGGAGACCAAAACTGCACACAGTACTCCAGGTGCGGTCTCACTAGGGCCCGGTACAACTGCAGAAGGACCTCTTTGCTCCTATACTCAACTCCTCTTGTTATGAAGGCCAACATTCCATTGGCTTTCTTCACTGCCTTCTGTACCTGCATGCTTCCTTTCAGTGACTGATGCACTAGGACACCCAGATCACGTTGTACGTAGCCTTTTCCTAACTTGACACCATTCAGATAATAATCTGCCTTCCTATTCTTACCACCAAAGTGGATAACCTCACACTTATCCACATTAAACTGCATCTGCCATGCATCCGCCCACTCACACAACCTGTCCAAGTCACCCTGCAACCTCATAGCATCTTCCTCACAATGACACAGAATCACTATTTATGTGTTGTACCACAGTCACTGTTGGTATACATCAAGTGTTTACTTCACATACACTTTGAAGACAATAACCGCATTAGTTATTCTACCTGCTCGGACTTCCTTTCAAGTACAGGGGTGTGAACTGTATTTGATAGACTGACCATGAGTGGCCCAGTCCGTGAGTGGCCCAGTCCGTGAGTGGCCCAGTCCGTGAGTGGCCCAGTCCGTGAGTGGCCCAGTCCGTGAGTGGCCCAGTCCGTGAGTGGCCCAGTCCGTGAGTGGCCCAGTCCGTGAGTGGCCCAGTCCGTGAGTGGCCCAGTCCGTGAGTGGCCCAGTCCGTGAGTGGCCCAGTCCGTGAGTGGCAGCTCCTTGGTGCACCTGACCGAAGGACATGAAGGGAGGGAGGGGAGGGAAGGGAATGAGGGAGGGAGGAAGTGAGGGAGTGAAGGAGAGAGGGAGGGAGGTAATGAGGGAGTGAGTGAGGGAGGGATGGAGTGAGGATGGGAGTGAGAGAATGGGAGTGAGGGTGGGGGGGAGGGAGGGATGGGAGGGAATGGAGGGAGGAAGGGGAGGGGAGGGAATGGAGGGGAGTGAGGGAATGGAGGGGAGTGAGGGAGGAAAGGAGGGAGGGAGGGAGCAGCTTCTGCTGATTCTGAGAGCTTCGGTCCCTGCAGTGATGGACTGGTGATCTGTGTAAAGCTCTTCACACCAGCATTCAGCACAGTTTTATGGTTTATTTTACGCACTGGGATAAGAGCAGCCTCCAGCCTGTCGCTCGATTACCAGATAAATCTTCAGAACAAAGCGTACACTTTATCAAATGACAGTAAATTCACCTGTTTCAAAAGGAGACTTTAACCAGCGAATCATTTGCATTGAACGACAGGAATTTATCGAATTTCATCTTATCTAATTTCACAAAACCTTTACTCCAACATCGTGGCTGTGACGATGAACAGATGCTGTGACTTGTCCACCTCCAGCGAGGGTCAGAATTCCCAGGACTCCATCCACCTCAAGCCTGCCATGGGACTGAGGGGGTCCTGAGCGTGTGGGCCAATCATCCCGTACGACAGAGGATGGAACAGGTAGAAGCTGCAACACCAAACAATGATCACCTGTGGATTGACAACCTTGTGCATCTCTCAGTCTGGTACCAGACGGGAATGATTGGGCATGAAAGTTACCCAGCATCACTCTCGCACGATGGGCCAGATACAGACCGTGAGGTCCCGTGGGAGGCGAGGACGGCAGAGACCGTGGGAGGTGAGGGGCAGACAGACCATGGGAGACGAGGACCGCACAGACCGTGGGTTCCGCGGGACGCGAGGACGGCAGTAGCGAGGGGTTGGTGGACGGAAATGGGGGTTGATTAAAGATGATTATCCGAGTTTTCTTTCGTGTCTATTTGACCAAATGAGCTGGATTTGAGAGGTGCTGTTGGAGCAGCTCTGGCAAGGAACTGCCGAGCAGTTTGTGGATGCAACTTCTCTGTGTCAAGGGACAGCAGATTTATTACTAATTGATAACAAAAGAGATATTCTAATAAAACATGATTGTGGCATTCAAGAGGCTTTTGGATATGTAGGGAGTGGAAGGATACGGATTATGTGCAGGCAGATAAGAGTTGGTCTTGGCATCATGTACGACACCGATATTACGGGCCGAAGGGCCTGTTACTGTGCTGTACTGTCTATTGATCTTCATGGTAGAGGCACTAGTATCCAGTCCTATGGATTATGTGCAGGCATTTAAGGATTGGTCTTGGCATCTTGTTAGCCGAAGGACCTGTTCTTGTGCAGGACTATGTAACCAGTGGAGTTGCTGCCGCACTGCACCAGAGACCAGGTTTGATCCTGACTACGGTTTTGTCTGTACGGAGTTTGCATATTCTCCCCGTGACCGCATGAGTTTTCTTTGGGTGCTCGGTTTCCTCCCACACCCCCAAGACGTACAGGCTTGAAGTTTAATTGGCTTCGGTAAAACTTGTGAAATTGTCCCTAGTGTGTAAGATATTGCTAGTGTACAGGGAACAGCGTGGAATGTATATCGAAACTCTAAAGTAAGATGTGATAGGAATTGAGGGGCAAGCTTTTCATTCAGAGGGTGGTGGGAATAAAGGAACCAGCTGCTAGTGAAGTAGTTGGGGCAGGTACAATACAACATTTAAAAGACATTTGGACAGGTACATGGATAGAAAAGGTTTAGAAGGATATGGGATAAACAAGGAGAGGTGGGACAAGCTGAGTGCGGCTCAGCGCTGCTGGCTCGAAGGGCCGAATGGCCTACTCCTGCACCTATTGTCTATTATCTTGGTCATGCTGCATTGGTCTGGGACTATAACATTCCATGTGGATCAATCACTGTTTTTGTGAAGTCCATGCTCACCTGTAGACACAGATGATGATCAAGCACATCACTCCACCAGTGTAAGCTCTGTAAGCTGCTTGATGGCTTAACAGGAGGTCTGAACTTTGCAGCACAATGTGCCAGGTAATGGCTGCAGATGGAATAAAAATAAACATCATGCCTGCTGCAAAATCTTTAAACAATAACAAAGGATCAATCCAATTTCATCTTTCTAAATTTTATATACGTTTCATCCTTCTAAATTCCTGTGAATACAAGTCCAGTCGCTCCATTCTTTCATCATATGACAGTCCCGCCATCCCGGGAATTAACCTAGTAAACCTACGCAGTACTCCCTCAATAGCAAGAATGTCCTTCCTCAAATTTGGAGACCAAAATTGCACACAGTACTCCAGGTGCGGTCTCAATAGGGCCCATGTACAACTGTAGAAGGACCTCTTTGCTCCTATACTCAACTCCTCTTGTTATGAAGGCCAACATTCCATTGACTTTCTTCACTGCCTGCTGTACCTGCATGCTTCCTTTCAGTGACTGATGCACTAGGACACCTAGATCTCGTTGTACGTCCCCTCTTCCTAACTTGACACCATTCAGATAATAATCTGCCTTCCTATTCTTACCACCAAAGTGGATAACCTCACACTTATCCACATTAAACTACATCTGCCATGCATCCGCCCACTCACACAACCTGTCCAAGTCACCCTGCAACCTCATAGCATCTTCCTCACAGTTCACACTGCCACCCAGCTTTGTGTCACCTGCAAATTTGCTAATGGTACTTTTAATCCCTTCTTCCAAGTCATTAATGTATATTGTAAATAGCTGCGGTCCCAGCACCGAGCCTTGCGGTACCCCACTAGTCGCTGCCTGCCATTCTGAAAGGGACCCATTTATCCCTACTCTTTGTTTCCTGTCAGCCAACCAATTTTCTATCCATGTCAGTACCCTACCCCCAATACCATGTGCTCTAATTTTGCCCACTAATCTCCTATGTGGAACCTTATCAAAGGCTTTCTGAAAGTCCAGGTACACCACATCCACCGGCTCTCCGTTGTCCATTTTCCTAGTTACACCCTCAAAAAATTCTAGAAGATTAGTCAAGCATGATTTCCCCTTCGTAAATCCATGCTGACTCAGAACAATCCTGTTACTGCTATCCAAATGTTCTGCAATTTCTTCTTTTATAATTGACTCCAGCATCTTCCCCACCACTGATGTCAGACTAACTGGTCTATAATTTCCTGTTTTCTCTTTCCCTCCTTTCTTAAAAAGTGGGATAACATTAGCTACCCTCCAATCCACAGGAACTGATCCTGAATCTATCGAATAATGGAAAATGATCACCAATGCATCCACGATTTCTAGAGCCACTTCCTTGAGTACTCTGGGATGCAGACCATCAGGCCCTGGGGATTTATCAGCTTTCAGTCCCATCAGTCTACCCAACACCATTTCCCGCCTAATGTGAATTTCCTTAATTTCCTCCGTCACCCTAGAATCTCTGGCCACTAGAACATCTGGGAGATTGTTTGTATCTTCCTTAGTGAAGACAGATCCAAAGTACCTGTTCAACTCATCTGCCATTTCCTTGTTCCCCATAATAAATTCCCCTGCTTCTGTCTTCATGGGACCCACATTTGCCTTAACTATTTTTTTCCTCTTCACATACCTAAAGAAGCTTTACTATCCTCCTTTGCATTCTTGGCTAGCTTACCTTCGTACCTCGTCTTTTCTCCCCGTATTGCCATTTTAGTAATC
Organism: Rhinoraja longicauda; assembly: GCF_053455715.1. Classification (NCBI taxonomy): domain Eukaryota; kingdom Metazoa; phylum Chordata; class Chondrichthyes; order Rajiformes; family Arhynchobatidae; genus Rhinoraja; species Rhinoraja longicauda. The sequence goes on from NC_135962.1 coordinate 61,903,856, forward strand.
TTCTGTTACTCTTTAAAAGAGTCCCAATCCTCTGGCTTCCCGCTCATCTTTGCTATGTTATACTTCTCTTTTATTTTTATACTGTCCTTGACTTCCCTTGTCAGCCACGGTCACCTCTTACTCCCCTTAGAATATTTCTTTCTCTTTGGAATGAACTGATCCTGCAACTTATATATTACTCCCAGAAATACCTGCCATTGTTGTTCCACTGTCTTCCCTCTTTCCAGTCAACTCTGGCCAGCCCCTCCCTCATGCCTCCATAGTCCCCCTTGCTCAACTGTAGTGCTGACACTTCCGATTTTCCCTCTCTCTCAAATTGTAGATCAAATTGTAAATTGTAGATTCTCCCTGGTAGGCTCCAGTACAAGCTGTTCTAAGAATCCATCTCAGAGACACTCCACAAACTCTCTTTCCTGGGGTCCATTACCAACCTGATTTTCCCAGTCTACCTGCATGTTGAAATCTCCCATAACCACCGTAGCATTACATTTGGGACATGCCAATTTTAGCTCTTGATTCAACTTGCACCCTATGTCCAGGCTACTGTTTGGGGGTCTGTAGATAACTCCCATTACGGTCTATTTACCCTTACAATTCCTCAGTTCTGTCCATACCGATTCTACATCTGATTCTATGTCACACCTTGCAAGGGAGTGAATATCATTCTTTACCAACAGAGCGACCCCACCCCCTCTGCCCACCTGTCTGTCTTTTCAATAGGTCGTATACCCCTGAATATTAATAATAATAATAAACATTTATTTTATATAGCGCTTTTCCAAATGCTCAAAGATGCTTTACAAAAACAGTCAAGACATAAAAACAAACAAACGAACTGTCCTGACGGAGAAGCGGCGAACAAATAGCGCCAGCGTCCTCTCACGTCAGGGTCTGGCAGTAGACAATAAAGGACACAAGACACACAAATTACAATTTTTAACACAAACAGCCATCACAGTGATTGCTCCAGGCACACCCTCACTGTGATGGAAGGCAAAGAAAAGTCTTATCTCCTCCTCATTCTTCAGTTCCCAGCTATTCAGTTCCCAGCCCTGGTCCTCTTGTAGCCATGTCTCTGTGATTCCCACAACATCATACTTGCCAATATCTAACTGAGCCTCAAGCTCATCCACTTTACTTTTTATACTTCACGCATTCAAATACAACACTTTAACTTTGGTATTCATCTCCCCTCTCACACCAGTCACTATTGGCCCTGACCTTACTCTCTTATCCTTTCTCAAACTTTCCTTCCCATTAATTCGGGAGTCTTTTGCAACTTTTCCTGTAATCACTTCCCCTTTAACTCCATCTTCATATTCCTAATTTGTCAACCCCTCCCCCCCACTACTTAGTTTAAACCCACACGTGTAGCACTAGCAAACCTGCCTGCCAGACCCACACGTGTAGCACTAGCAAACCTGCCTGCCAGACCCACATGTGTAGCACTAGCAGTCCTGCCATCTCGGGGATTAACCTGGTGAACATACGCTGCACTGCCTCGACACGGGTGTTAAAGTTGCTTCAAGTAAGAATGTCGTAGTTCCATTCTCAGTGCACATGACAATTAAACACAAACCTTGAGGCAGAATCAGAAAGTTGGTGAGTGGCATAAAGATCGGTGGAATTGATGACAGTGTGGAAGGTAAATTTAGGCTGCCGAGAGACAGAGGTGTTGGTGAACTCAGCTGAGAAACGACAATGGTGAATGGCTGAGAAATGGCCCATTCTTTACAAAATCCTTATTCATCTTCATATCCACCTTGAAACGTGGTTATAGTCACTCTCCCCAAGGTGCCCAACCCCCCATCTCACCCCCAATTTCAACCACTTTAGTTTAGTTTAGAGATGTGGTGCGGAAACAGGTCCTTCAACCCACCAAGTCCGCACTGACCAGCGATCCCTGCACATTAACACTATCCCAAACACACTAGGGACAATTTACACATACACCAAGCCAATGAACCGACACTCCTGTACGACTTTGGAGTGTGGGAGGAAACCGGAGATAGCCAATAGGTGCAGGAGTAGGCCATTCGGCCCTTCGAGCCAGCACCACCCTTTGAGCCACAGATCTCGGAGAAAACCCACGCGGTCACGGTGAGAACGTACAAACTCCGTACAGACAGCACCTGTAATCAGGATCAAACCCGGGTCTCCAGCGCTGCAAGGCAGCAACTCTACCGCTGCACCACTGTGGCCACTTGTCTGGCTACTTGCCCAGGTCCACTATTGCCCCTTCTCTTATACAACTACTGATGTTCCGGCTCAAACATCTCTCCTGGACGTACTTTAACATTTCCACCCATCTCTGTGCCTTTTACACTATTACACCCTACTCAAAATTAGGGGTGCTGAAATTCCATATATTATTCCATAAATAAGTTATTGAAGAAGAATCAGAGTATGCTCCTTTTTCTCCACGTCACCTCATCTCATCTAAAAATCTTCACAAATTGTGGATAATAATACGAATCACATCTGAGCCCAGTGGAAAGTAACTATTCCATCTATCAGTTACACCAAGATGATTGGTTGGAAACGCATCCAGCTTGGTCTGGAGCACATTGGGACAACTGCTTCTTTTCCCAGAGATACTGGCAGACGTGGATTGATTCCAGCAATAACTGCTTGTATTATAAATAAAACTAATGTGTGTCCCAATCAATGGCTGTAGTCTGTGAGATTGTGGATTGTTAGTGAGTTAGCATACTGCTGTGATATTGTAGATTGTCAGTGATTTTATGTACCTGTTAGCATTCAGCTGTGAGATTGTAGATTGTTAATGAGTTAGCATACTGCTGTGAGATTGTAGATTGTTAGTGAGTTGCTGTGAGATTGTGGATTGTTAGTGAGTTAGCATACTGCTGTGAGATTGTAGATTGTTAGTGAGTTGCTGTGATATTGTAGATTGTCAGTGAGTTTACGTACCTGTTAGCATACTGCTGAAGAGCATTGCTGGGAAATAGTGATGATAGTAGAGGATTCGGCCCATCAGATAGAAGGGTGAATAATGCAGGATCCATCCTAGCAGTACATATCTGGCTGCGCTCAGAGTAATGTTACACCGTTCTAAGGAGCAGAACACATAGTGTCAGCGCACTGCTCTCTGAAACATCACACAACAGATAACTTCCCTGAAGTGACAAAGATTTGTATTGGCCCTTTGGGTACAAGATGCCTGGGAATCACGTAATGCAAGGTACCTACCACAGCAGGCAGTGTTTCACAGGAACAGACCCTTCCCCTCACAATGTCTGTGCCAAACTTAAAACCCAATGAGTTACGATTAAGGACTGTTCGAGAGTCTCCAATGAAATAGGTGGGAAGCCAGGACCGCTCTCTAGCTGGTGAGAGGACGGTTCAGTTGCCTGATACCATCTGGGAAGCATTGTCTCAAGTCAATATGCCAAATGTGAGTTTTTAAAATTCTGGTGAAAAAAATGGAAAAGTAGTTGAGACACGAATCAAGGTTGGTGCACAGGCACACACGATACTGACCTCTCACCTGATAACCTGGCTGATATCCTCGCTGTAGGTAGACAACTGTAAAACTGAAGAGCAGAACGTACATGAGGAGGCCCACGAGGTTCAGCCACCAAATCACCTTCACAGAAGAAAGTACGGTGACACATTGCAGACATGGGACAGAGGTGCTCATTGTTTCCTTCATTCCCCAGACGTCAGTCCCAACTACCCCCCCCCCCCATGAGAACAGAGACAGACGTCCTCCACACTACCACACCCAGCCTATCGTGCAGTCCCAACTACCCCCCCCCACATGAGAACAGAGACAGACGTCCACTTACACTCTACCACACCCAGCCTATCGTGCAGTCCCACTGCTCCAATACGATTGCTGCCTTGTTCTTCTCTCCCCTCCCCTTTCTCCTTTACTTGGGGACCACTCTCTTCATGACTTGCTGGTACTCGTGCATCCCCCACCCCCCACATACCCCCCCCCCCCCTCACATACCCCCCTCCCCCCCCCCCCCCCATGTACCTAACCCTCACACATCTCCTTACTCCCAGCACTTTCCCCTGTCGTCTGGTTTAAATCGAACTCAGCAGGTCAGGCAGCATCTCAGGAGGGAAGGAATGGGTGACATTTCGGGTCGAGACCCTTCTTCAGACTGATGTCAGGGCAGGGGGTGGGACAAAGATAAGATATAGTCGGAGACAGAAAGACTAGTGGGAAAACTGGGAAGGGGGAGGGGATAGAGAGGGGAAGCAGGGGCTATCTGAAGTTAGAGAAGTTAATGTTAATACCACTGTGGTGTGAACTGCCCAGGCGAAATATGAGGTGCTGTTCCTCCAATTTGTGCTGGGCCTCACTCTGACAATGGAGGAGGCCCAGGACAGAAAGGTCAGATTGGGAATGGGAGGGGGAGTTGGCACAGGCTCGGCGATCATTTTGCTGAACACCTCCGCTCAGTCCGTCTCAACCAACCTGATCTCCCGGTGGCTCAGCACTTCAACTCCCCCTCCCATTCCTTCCTGCTATGATGGGAGGGTTAGGGACTGGGCTTGTATTCACTGGAATTTAGAAGGATGAGAGGGGATCTTACAGAAACATATAACATTATTAAAGGACTGGACAAGCTAGGTGCTAAAAAAATGTTCCTAATGTTGGGGGAAGTCCAGAACCAGGGGCCACAGTCTAAGAATAAAGGGAGATCATTTAAAACTGAGATGAGAAAAACTTTTTCACCCAGAGTTATGAATTTGTGGAATTTTCTGAATGAATTTAAAAGAGAGTTAGATAGAGCTCTAGGGGCTAGCGGAATCAAGGGGTATGGGGAGAAGGCAGGCACGGGTTATTGATTGTGGATGATCAACCATGATCACAATGAATAGTGGTGCTGGCTCGAAGGGCCAAATGGCCTCCTCCTGCACCTATTTTCTATGTTTCTATGATGTTGCCCCCCCCCCCCCCCCACTCCAGTTTAGGTGCAACCCGTCCCTTTTATACAGGTCACCCCTGCCCCGAAAGAGATCCCAATTATCAAGAAATTTGAATCCCTGCCGCCTGCACCGACTCCTCAGCCACACATTAATTTCCCCTATTTTCCTATCCTTACCTTCATGAGGTAGTGGAACCAATCCTGAGATCACTACCCTGCAGGTCCTGCTTTTCAGTCTTCCACCTAATTCCATAAAGCCTTGTTGCAGAACCTCCTTCCTCTTCTGACCTGGATCATTTGTGCCAACATGCACACCAACCTCTGGCTACTCCCCCTCACTCATGAGGATGTCGTGCAGCTGCTCCGAGACGTGCTGAACCCTGGCACCAGGGAGGTAGTGTACCATCCTGGCCCCTGGCACCAGGGAGGTAGTGTACCATCCTGAACCCTGGCACCAGGGAGGCAACTCACCATCCTGAACCCTGGCACCAGGGAGGCAGTGTACCATCCTGAACCTTGGCACCAGGGAGGTAGTGTACCATCCTGAACCCTGGCACCAGGGAGGTAGTGTACCATCCTGAACCCTGGCACCAGGGAGGTAGTGTACCATCCTGAACCCTGGCACCAGGGAGGTAGTGTACCATCCTGAACCCTGGCACCAGGGAGGCAACTCACCATCCTGAACCCTGGCACCAGGGAGGCAGTGTACCATCCTGAACCTTGGCACCAGGGAGGTAGTGTACCATCCTGAACCCTGGCACCAGGGAGGCAACTCACCATCCTGAACCTTGGCACCAGGGAGGCAACTCACCATCCTGAACCTTGGCACCAGGGAGGCAGTGTACCATCCTGAACCCTGGCACCAGGGAGGCAACTCACCATCCTGAACCCTGGCACCAGGGAGGCAGTGTACCATCCTGAACCTTGGCACCAGGGAGGCAGTGTACCATCGTGGACCCTGGCACCAGGGAGGCAACTCACCATCCTGGCCCCTGGCACCAGGGAGGTAGTGTACCATCCTGGCCCCTGGCACCAGGGAGGTAGTGTACCATCCTGAACCCTGGCACCAGGGAGGTAGTGTACCATTGTGGACCCTGGCACCAGGGAGGTAGTGTACCATTGTGGACCCTGGCACCAGGGAGGTAGTGTACCATTGTGGACCCTGGCACCAGGGAGGTAGTGTACCATTGTGGACCCTGGCACCAGGGAGGCAACTCACCATCCTGGCCCCTGGCACCAGGGAGGTAGTGTACCATTGTGGACCCTGGCACCAGGGAGGCAGTGTACTATCGTGGACCCTGGCACCAGGGAGGCAACTCACCATCCTGGCCCCTGGCACCAGGGAGGCAGTGTACTATCATGGACCCTGGCACCAGGGAGGCAACTCACCATCCTGAACCCTGGCACCAGGGAGGTAGTGTACCATTGTGGACCCTGGCACCAGGGAGGCAACAGACCATCCTGGAGTCTCGCCTGCTGCTGCAGAATCTCCTGTCCGCACCTCTGAGGACGGAGCTCCCTCCACTATGGCTCTGCCTGACGTCACTCTTCCCCGTTGAGCCTCGGCACCAGGTTTGGAGTGACAGCCCTGGCGACCACTCAATCTTGTCATGTCAGCCGCCCTCGAGGATGTGCCTGTTTTCAGTAGGTACAGCCACCAGGGTCCCCTGCACTCCACGTTTACTCCCCTTTCTCAGTCACCCACCTTCGCTCTGCCTGTATCCTTGGTGTGACAACCTCACTGAAGGTCTTGTCCAGGAAACTCTCGTTTTCCCGGATGGCCCTGAGGTCGACAAACACTCTACTGAGCTTCTGTAGGCGTGCGTTAGAGAGCACATTGACTGGTGCATCAAGGCCTGTTTCGGCAACTCAAACACCCAGGAAGGAAGAACATTCCAGAGAGTGTAGACGCTGCCCAGTTATTCACAGAAACTGATCTCCCTACCATCAAAGGCTCTATTGGAGATGCCTCAAAAGGCCAGCAATATCATCAAACAAACAAACACAGCACCCTGGTTGCACTTTCGTGTCACTCTCAGGAAGAAGGTTCAGGAGCCTGAAAACCGTGACCACCAGGTTCAAGAATAACAGCTTCCCAACAACCATCAGGATCTTGAACACTGCTCAGCAACTATGAATTTCTAGGCACTGCCTTTGATTTTTGCACTAGTATTATGGTGATTGTTTTATAAAAAAATTCAAATAATGTTGATGCATTATCTGAGGGTATTGCATTTATGGGCCAGTTCAGATGCAGCATTGTACACAGACAACTAAACACTCTTGACTCATTGTCCACTCAGGCTTGATGCAGGGACTCCACCCAAAGCATCAACAATTCCTTTCACCCCACCCTTTCACACAAGCGTGGTGGGTATACGCAAGAAGCTGCAAGAGGAGGTAGATGAGGCAGGTACTAAAACAGCATTTAGAAGATATTTGAACTGGTACATGGATGGGAAAGGTTTACAGGAATATGGGCCAAGTATGAGCAAATGGGACGTGTTTAGATGGGGCATGATAATCGGCATGGATGAGCGGGGCCGAAGGGCCTGTTATGCCCCCATCATGGATGGGGCATGATAATGGGGGCAGATACGCCCCCATCATGGATGGTGCATGATAATCAGCATGGATGAGCAGGGCTGAAGGGCCTGTTACGTGCTGCATGACTCAGTCAACATGGATTGTGTAACGTGATTGGATGGAGTGGGCTAGTGAGAGGGGTAATGGAGGGACATGCAAATGGGACCAGCTTAGATGGGGCATCTTGGTTGGCATGGATGAGTTGGGCAGAAGGGCCTGTTCTATGACTGTAATGGCTGTTGTTCACAACTTACAGGGTTTCCCAATAAATAAACTCGATATTCAGTCTCATTTGTCCCAGAGAAACGAAGACCCTGTGAAAACATAACATTGCATTGAAGTTCAGAAGGTAGACAGATGACAGACACTATTCAATAGCAACTCAGCGAGTCAGGCAACATCTGTGGAGGAAATGGATGGGCGATATTTCATATCATGCCATTTAGAACGGAGATGAGGAAGAACTTTTTCAGTCAGAGAGTGGTGAAGGTGTGGAATTCTCTGCCTCAGAAGGCAGTGGAGGCCAGTTCGTTGGATGCTTTCAAGAGAGAGCTGGATAGAGCTCTTAAGGATAGCGGAGTGAGGGGGTATGGGGAGAAGGCAGGAACGGGGTACTGATTGAGAGTGATCAGCCATGATCGCATTGAATAGGTGCTGGCTCGAAGGGCTGAATGGCCTACTCCTGCACCTATTGTCTATTGTCTATTGAACATTCTTCAGATAAATTGTCCCATCTATGACAATAGACAATAGGTGCAGGAGGAGGCCATTCAGCCCTTCGAGCCAGCACCGCCATTCAATGTGATCATGGCTGATCATCCACAATCAGTATCCCTCTAACTCCCTTATATCCCTGCCTCTGGCTTTACATTTCACTCCTCCAACACCCTTTTGTCTCCTTTTCACCACTTGCCTTTCTCTCCTACTCCACCCATCTGCCAATCAATCCCCCAACCTTAATGCAACCACTTTTTCCAGCTTTATCCCACCGACTCCAGTCTGAGTGGTTCCAACCCAAAACATTGCCTATCCATCCCCTTCAGACACAGACTGACGCATTGAGTTGCTCCAGCACTATGTTTTACTCAATATTCCAGAATCTGCAATACCTTGAAGAATTTTATCCTAAGATAAAAACCTTCCTTCTCCTCTATCGTTCCCATCGTTGCCCCCTTCTCATCCTCCCCCTTCTTTCTCCCCTCACTCCTCCTCCCCTCACCTTTCCTCAAACTCTCTCCACTACTGCCGCCCTCATCATGGGTCAGGGGTTACGAGGGAGAGATAGATCAGCCATGATTGAATGGCGGAGTAGACTATGTGGGCCGAATGGCCTAATTCTGCTCCTATCACTTATGAACATCCATCCCTCACCAACCATTGTGCCCCTCTCATCCCCCACCTTCCCCCTCCCCTCACCCCCTCCTGGAATTTTCTTCATCCTTCCCCATCCCTTTCCTCCTCCTGTCTTTTCTGGGTGAGTGAGCACCACTGTAGCACTGGGTGAGTGGGGACCACTGGGTGAGTGGGGACCACTGTACCACTGGGTGAGTGGGGACCACTGGGTGAGTGGGCACCACTGTAGCACTGGGTGAGTGGGCACCACTGGGTGAGTGGGCACTCTGTAGCTCTGGGTGAGTGGGCACCACTGGGTGAGTGGGCACCACTGGGTGAGTGGGGACCACTGGGTGAGTGGGGACCACTGGGTGAGTGGGGACCACTGGGTGAGTGGGCACCACTGTAGCACTGGGTGAGTGGGCACCACTGGGTGAGTGGGCACCACTGTAGCACTGGGTGAGTGGGCACCACTGGGTGAGTGGGGACCACTGGGTGAGTGGGGACCACTGTACCACTGGGTGAGTGGCACCACTGGGTGAGTGGGCACCACTGTAGCACTGGGTGAGTGGGCACCACTGGGTGAGTGGCACCACTGGGTGAGTGGGCACCACTGGGTGAGTGGGCACCACTGGGTGAGTGGGCACTCTGTAGCTCTGGGTGAGTGGGCACCACTGGGTGAGTGGGCACCACTGGGTGAGTGGCACCACTGGGTGAGTGGGCACCACTGGGTGAGTGGGCACCACTGGGTGAGTGACACCACTGGGTGAGTGGCACCACTGGGTGGGTGGGAACCACTGGGTGAGTGACACCACTGGGTGAGTGGCACCACTGGGTGAGTGGCACCACTGGGTGAGTGGCACCACTGGGTGAGTGGCACCACTGGGTGAGCGGGCACTCTGTAGCTCTGGGTGAGTGGGCACCACTGGGTGAGTGGCACCACTGCAGCACTGGGTGAGTGGGCACCACTGCAGCACTGGGTGAGTGGCACCACTGGGTGAGTGGCACCACTGGGTGAGTGGCACCACTGGGTGAGTGGGCACTCTGTAGCTCTGGGTGAGTGGGCACCACTGGGTGAGTGGGCACCACTGCAGCACTGGGTGAGTGGGCACCACTGCAGCACTGGGTGAGTGGCACCACTGGGTGAGTGGCACCACTGGGTGAGTGGCACCACTGGGTGAGTGGGCACTCTGTAGCTCTGGGTGAGTGGGCACCACTGGGTGAGTGGGCACCACTGTAGCTCTGGGTGAGTGGGCATTACTGCAGCACACTCTGTAGCTCTGGGTGAGGGGGCATTACTGCAGCACACTCTGCTGTGTCCTTGTAGATGGGGAAGGGCCATGGTTGATGGAGGCACGTCACTCAGGAGCCAATGTTGATGTGGATGGTCCAGTTCAGTACCTGCCCAATGGTGACATCTCCCCCGGCCTCAGGATACGGCCGCTGGGGCCACGGCTAACTCAGCAAGGCTTTATTTACCTGGTAATTGATGGGCCAATGCCAGGGCTTCGAAGTGAGCTCGTTGTCTTTGGGCTTTAGACCACTGTTACTCTGTGGGAGAAACAAAAAGTATAAGCAGCAGCTGAAACATTTAAAGGTTGCACTGGACCTGCTGTCAGTCTGAATAGTGCTGAACCTGGAAATCTGGTCATTGGATATTTACAGATACTGAGAATGTTTTTAAATATGGTTATAGAATCAAGTTCGGCCAAAGGGCCTGTTTCTATGCTGGATAAGATCGGTGACTGTAAAGGGGCGAACATTTCTGATCACATCACAAAGTAATAGAGCTGTATAGTGTAGGTAGGGTGTGATGGCACTGAACAAAGTGCAGAGGAGATTCACCAAGATGTTGCCTAGTCTGAACATGCGCCTTGAGTCGAAACATCACCCATTCCTTCTCTCCAGAGATGCTGCCTGTCCACTGAGTTACCCCAGTACTCTGAGTCCATGAGGCATTAGATGGAGGAGATGCTGCCTGTCCACTGAGTTACTCCAGCATTTTGTGTCTTTCTTCAGTGTAAACCAGCATCTGCCGTTCCTCCCTACACAAGTTGCCTGGGAGGGAGTATTTCTGTTGTGAGGAGAGGTTGGAGTGGTGAGATGAAGAGGGGGTGTATTATATGAGGGTATAAGGTAGACAGCAGGATTGCACTAGATCATGTATTGCAATAATTTGGCGTCCGAGAGGCCGACTCACCCGAATCATCACGACATGCGACTCCAGCAGGATCTCGGGGAACGAGGGTTTCAGCACCTCCAGGCTGATGTTCGGCACTGAAACGTTAATGTTAATGATGATATATCTGGAGCCTTGCAATATCTATGAGCAGTAAAACGGTGGCGCAGTGGTAAAGTTGCTGCCTCATAGCGACTTGGACCTGGCTGCTATCCTCACTATGGGTGCTGTCTGCACGGAGTTTGTACGTTCTCCCCATGAACTGCGTGGGTTTTCTCCAGGACCTCCAGTTTCTTCCAACACTCCCACAAGCTACAGGTTTGTAGGTTAATTGGCCTGGTATAAATGTAAATTGTCCCTAGTGTGTGCAGGGTAGTGTTAATGTGTGGAGATCGCTGGTCGGAGTGGACTCGGTGGGCCGAAGGGCCTGTTTCCGCGCTATATCTCTAAAATAATCTAGAAACATGTACCGATGAACGTTTTCTCATGCTCTCAGGATCAATTTGCATACAGGGCAAATAGATCCAAAGAGGACACCATCTCTCTGGCTCTTCACACTGTCCTGACTCACCTGGAGAGACAGGGCACATACGTGAGGATGCTATTCATTGACTATAGCTCTGCCTTCAACACAGTCATCCCCACCAAGCTCATCACCAAACTCCACCAGCTAGGCCTCAGCTCGTCGTTATGTGACTGGATCCTGGACTTCCTGCTGGAGCGACTGCAGGCAGTGAGAATGGGTGAGTACCGGCACACCACAGGGCTGTGTTCTGAGCCCCATGCTCTACTCCCTCTTCACACACGACTGTGTTCCTGCATTCGACACCAACACCATTGTCAAGTTTGCAGACGACACAACGGTAATCGGGCTGATCACCAACAGTGATGAAACAAAATACCGAGCGGAGGTGCAGAACCTGGCGGACTGGTGCACTGATAACAACCTGTCCCTAAATACCACCAAAACCAAGGAGCTGATCATCAACTTCCGTAGGTCACATAACGGGGAATACACCCCGATCTTTATCAATGGGGACATTGTGGAGAGAGTGTCCAGCTTCAAGTTTCTGGGCACTCACATTTCGGAGGACCTAACATGGTCCAATAACACTGCTGCGCTGGTCAAGAAGGCACAGCAACGACTGTTCTACCTACGAACACTGAAGAAGTCTGGTCTACCCCAACAGCTGCTGACGACCTTCTACCGCTGCACCATAGAGAGCATCCTAACATATGGCATCCCTGTGTGGTATCTCAGCTGCACGGAGGCAGAGGGGAAAGCTCTTCAGCGGGTAGTCCATAGAGCTCAGAGGGCCATCGGAACACAGCTACCAGCCTTGGAGGGCATCTACAACACACGATCCCTCAGGAAAGCCACCAGCATCCAAAAAGACTCTTCACACCCCTGCAACAGTCTGTTCGAACTTCTACCATCAGGCAGACGATACAAGGCCTTCTACGCCCGCACCTCCAGACTCAGGAACAGCTTCATCCCCAGGGCCATAGCTGCTATGAACTGGTCCTGCTGAGCCGGATGGTCACATCGCACAGTGAACCGGCACAGATCTACTTGCACTTTATTCTGTTTTAAAACTGTTCTAATTTGTTTCATTGGGTTGTTTAAGTTAATACTGACTAGCTAATTAATTTATTGCATCGTATGGGAGGCGCATTCCCAATCTCGTTGTACCCCTGTACAATGACAATAAAGATGTATTGTATTATCATATCATATACATACAGCCGGAAACAGGCCTTTTCGGCCCTCCAAGTCCGTGCCGCCCAGTGATCCCCGTACATTAACACTATCCTACACCCACTAGGGACAATTTTTACATTTACCCAGCCAATTAACCTACATACCTGTATTGTATTGTATTATTGTATACACAAATGCTCCAAAGCACTGAAGTGTTTTAAAGTATAAACTGCCAGCCTGGGGCAGAGTCTTGAGCCGAAACATCAACTCGCTCTTTGGCTGCATGGATGCTGCATGATCCACCGAGTTCCTCCAGCAGCTTGTTTTTTGGCACCATTATCCTCTCTCAAACTCAGGAAACTGTGTCTTTGCTCCTCTCTCTGAACAAGATCCTGGACTTCCTCATGGGCAGCATCAAACTGTGCGAAGTGGCAACAACACTTGCTCCTCACTGACCCACAGCAGAGGACGCCATCTCTCTGGCTCTTTATACCGTCCTGACTCACCTGGAGAGACAGGGCACATATGTGAGGATGCTATTTATTGACTGTAGCTCTGCCTTCATCACAGTCATCCCCACAAGCTCACCTCCAAACTCCACCAGCTAGGCCTCATCTCGTCAATATGCAATTGGATCCTGAAATTTCTGCTGGAGCGCCCTCAGGCAGTGAGACTGGGCCTCCACCTGTCCTCCACCACCACTCTGAGTACCGGCACACCACAGGGTTGTGTATTGAGCCCCATCCTCTACTCCCTCTTCACACATTACTGTGCTCCTGCATTCGCCACCAACACCATCTTCAAATTTGCAGACGATACAACGATGATCGGGCTGATCTCCAACGGTGATGAATCAGCCTACAGAGCTGAGGTGCAGAACCTGGCGAGCTGGTGCTCAGAGAACAACCTGTCCCTAAACAGAACTAACAAAATACCGAGCGGAGGTGCAGAACCTGGCGGACTGGTGCACTGATAACAACCTGTCCCTAAATACCACCAAAACCAAGGAGCTAATCATCAACTTCAGAAGGTCACAGAATGCGGAATACGCTCCAGTCTCCATCAACGGGGACAGAGTGTCCAGCTTCAGGTTTCTGGGCACACATATTTCAGAGGACCTCACATGGTCCACTAACACTGCTGCGCTAGTCAAAAAAGCACAGCAACGGCTGTTTTCCTGAGAACGCTGAAAAAGGCTAGTCTGCCCCAACAGTTACAGATGACCTTCTACCGCTGCACCACAGAGAGCATACTGACATACGGCATCTATGTGTGGTATCTCAGCTGCATGGCAGCAGATAGGAGAGCTCTTCAGCGGGTCGACTGCAGAGCGCAGAGGATCATTGGGATACAGCTGCCAGCCCTGTAGGACATCTACAACGCACGCTGCCTCAGGAAAGCCACCAGCATCTACAAGGACTCCACACACCCATGCCACCGTCTGTTTCAACTACTTCCATCTGGCAGATGTTACAAGGCCTTCTACGCCCGCACCTCCAGACTAAGAAACAGCTTTATCCTTGGAGCTATAGCTGCTCTGAATCGGACCTGCTGAGAGCCCTCCATGATCCGTCTCTGCCCCCATGGTCATCTGGTACAACTGACCCTGCATCAACCTATTTGCACTTAACCTTGTTTCTTTTTTCTCTCCCTTCTTTTTGTTGTTTTTGTTTTTGCCGTGTTTTATTTATTTTATAGCATCGATATGGAAGTGGCATTCTTAATCTTGTTGTACTTGTACACTGACAATAAAGATATTGTATTGTATATTGTAGAGTCATCAACTTCATATTTCTGGGTGTGCATATCTCTGAACATCTCTCCTTGGCCCTGCACATTGCTGCAAGTATAAAGTAAACTCACTTGCATTAACCCTAACTCTCTACTTCCCCACAGGTTTGAGATGCAATATGTTGCTAAACACCTCAGTGAATTCTCCAGGTGTATGATGGAGAGCAAACTGATTGGTTGCATCATGGCCTGGTTCAGTCATTCGAATGCTCAATAATGAAGTAGGCTGCAGAGGTGCCCAGTCCAACACAGAATTGACCTCCCTATTATCAAAGGGATCTAAAGGAAGAGCTACATCAAGGGCAGCTAACATCAAAGACCATTCTGCCCATGCTCTATTCTTGGTACTATCATTGGCAAGGCGCTTTGGGAGCCTGACAATCTTTACTTCCAGGTTCAAGAACAGCTTCTTCCCATCAACTATTGGGCGGTTAACCACCCTACACATGCACAACTACAATCCATTTGCCTCATCTCCCTCTGAACCGTTCCTACCCATGCATCTGTCTAAATGCCTTTTAAATGTTGTACTACCTGCCTCAACTGCTTCAACTGGCAGCTCATTCTAAGAACCCACCACCGTCCTCTATGTGAAAAGGTTGCCCCTTGAATGCCGAATGATAACTAGGGAGAGTTGTCACAACTATCTCTGCCACGGCCTCTGTTATTTCTTCTCTAGCTTCCACAGTACCCTAGGGTACGCTTGGTCAAGCCCAAGGGATTTATCCACCTTTATGCATTATGTGACTGGAATGTGGATGTGTTTCAGGACATCACTATTCTCTTCCCCGAACTCACCAGCTTCCATAACCTTCTCCACGGTAAATACAGACCAGAAGTATTCATTTAAGACCTGGCCCATCTCCACACATAGATGACCACATTGAAGGTATCATCTTCAATGCTCCCCCTCCCCCCATTCGTAACAAGGACAGAATCCCCCTTGTCCTCACCTTCCACCCCATCAGCCATTCCCATCCTAGCTATCCTTTCACACTTAATATAGTTATAGAATCTCTTAAGACAGATGTACAGGGGGATCTTGAGGTCCATGTCCATAAGTCACTGAAAGTGGCAACAGAAGTAGACAGAGAATAAAGAAGGCATTGGGGATGCTTGTGTTCATTGGTCAGGGCATGGAGTACAAGAGTCAGGAAGTATTTTGCCTCATGCAGCTTTATAGGACTTTGGTTAGGATGCATTTGGAGTATTGCTGTACATTACAGGAAGGATGTGGAGACTTGACGGGGTGCAGTGGGTGTATACCAGAATGATGCTTGTATTTGGGGATATCAACTACAGGGAGAAGTTGGACAGACTTGGAATGTTTTTCCTGGAATGCTGGAGGTTGTGGGTGACAAACCACCAACATGGCTTTAGACAGGGTCGATCATGTGAAACCCAACTGGCGGGACTCATCGATGACCTAGCCAGGTCGCTCAATAACAAGGGTCAGACTGACCTGATTATATTTGACTTCAGTAAGGCTTTTGATAAGGTTCCCCACAAGCAGCTCCTGTACAAGCTCAACCATGTAGGAATAGACGGCAACCTCCTAAAATGGATTGAGACCTTTTTGACAAGGAGACACCAGCGAGTTCTCTTGGAGGGAGAGACGTCTATTGAAACTCCTGTGACATCAGGTGTGCCACAGGGTCATGGGTCCATTGCTCTTCCTACTGTACATTAATGACATTCCAAATGCAGTTTCGGCCAGAGTTCGACTCTTCGCAGATGATGCCATAATTTATAGAGATTAAAACACCAGTAGACAGCTTGTTCATACAAAAGGATAGACAATAGACAATAGGTGCAGGAGTAGGCCATTCAGCCCTTCGAGCCAGCACCACCATTCAATGCGATCATGGCTGATCACTCTCAATCAGTACCCCGTTCCTGCCTTCTCCCCATACCCCCTCACTCCGCTATCCTTAAGAGCTCTATCCAGCGCTCTCTTGAAAGCATCCAACGAACCGGCCTCCACTGCCTTCTGAGGCAGAGAATTCCACACCTTCACCACCCTCTGACTGAAAAAGTTCTTCCTCATCTCCGTTCTAAATGGCCTACCCCTTATTCTTAAACCATGGCCCCTTGTTCTGGACTCCCCCAACATTGGGAACATGTTATCTGCCTCTAATGTGTCCAATCCCCTAATTATCTTATATGTTTCAATAAGATCCCCCCTCATCCTTCTAAATTCCAGTGTATACAAGTCCAATCGCTCCAGCCTTTCAACATACGACAGTCCCGCCATTCCGGGAATTAACCTAGTGAACCTACGCTGCACGCCCTCCATAGCAAGAATATCCTTCCTCAAATTTGGAGACCAAAACTGCACACAGTACTCCAGGTGCGGTCTCACCAGGGCCCGGTACAACTGTAGAAGGACCTCTTTGCTCCTATACTCAACTCCTCTTGTTACGAAGGCCAACATTCCATTGGCTTTCTTCACTGCCTGCTGTACCTGCATGCTTCCTTTCATTGACTGATGCACTAGGACACCCAGATCTCGTTGAACTCCCCCTCCTCCTAACTTGACACCATTCAGATAATAATCTGCCTTTCTATTCTTACTTCCAAAGTGAATAACCTCACACTTATCTACATTAAACTGCATCTGCCATGTATCCGCCCACTCACACAACCTGTTCAAGTCACCCTGCAGCCTTATTGCATCTTCCTCACAATTCACACTACCCCCCAACTTAGTATCATCTGCAAATTTGCTAATGGTACTTTTAATCCCTTCGTCTAAGTCATTAATGTATATCGTAAATAGCTGGGGTCCCAGCACCGAACCTTGCGATACCCCACTGGTCACTGCCTGCCATTCCGAAAGGGACCCATTTATCCCCACTCTTTGCTTTCTGTCTGTCAACCAATTTTCTATCCATGTCAGTACCCTACCCCCAATACCATGTGCCCTAATTTTGCCCACTAATCTCCTATGTGGGACCTTGTCGAAGGCTTTCTGAAAGTCGAGGTACACCACATCCACTGACTCTCCCCTGTCAATTTTCCTAGTTACATCCTCAAAAAATTCCAGTAGATTTGTCAAGCATGATTTCCCCTTCGTAAATCCATGCTGACTCGGAATGATCCCGTTACTGCTATCCAAATGCTCAGCAATTTCGTCTTTTATAATTGACTCCAGCATCTTCCCCACCACTGATGTCAGACTAACTGGTCTATAATTACCCATTTTCTCTCTCCCTCCTTTCTTAAAAAGTGGGATCTGGATGCTCTCTGTGAGTGGGGAAAACCTGGTAGATGTGGATGCTCTCTGTGAGTGGGGGAAACCTGGTAGATGTGGATGCTCTCTGTGAGTGGGGAAACCTGGTAGATGTGGATGCTCTCTGTGAGTGGGGGAAACCTGGCAGATGTCATTCAATACAACCAAATGTCACACCATGCATGTCTCACACAAGACTAAACCACTTTTATTGGAATACAACATGGGCAGCCACACATTGCGTGCTGTCGACCTTCACCCACATCTAGGAGTCAAATTAAGCAAAGATTTAAGTTGGGCAACGCATATTAGTCAAATATCTAACAAAGCAAATAGAACGCTCGGCCTTCTTAAAAGAAATTTCCACGCATGTAGTACATCCGTCAAAGAGAACACCTACAAGGCCTTGGTCAGGCCCAAATTGGAGTATTGTGGAGCCGTATGAGATACTTTCAACAACAACAACAACAAGATCACCCTGGAGAAAGTACATCACTGAGCAGCTGGCTTTGTATGTAATGACTAAAGGCACAAATCAAGTGTGAATAATATACTGACTCTCGGATGGGATACCCTACAGCTCCACAGAATCAGGCTAAGACTTATTGCAATTTACAAAGAGATTTACAAAATCACACCATCAAATCTTCCATCATCCCAGAGCGCCAACTGCCATGAAACGAGACAAAATACCCGTCCCCACCAGCTAGGCCTCAGCTCGTCGTTATGCGACTGGATCCTGGACTATCTGCTGGAGCGACCGCAGGCAGTGAGAATGGGCCTCCACTTGTCCTCCACTATCACCCTGAGTACCGGCACACCACAGGGCTGTGTTCTGAGCCCCATGCTCTACTCCCTCTTCACACATGACTGTGTTCCTGCATTCGACACCAACACCATTGTCAAGTTTGCAGACGACACAACGGTGATCGGGCTGATCACTAACGGTGATGAAACAAAATACAGAGCGGAGGTGCAGAACCTGGCTGACTGGTGCACTGATAACAGCCTGTCCCTAAATACCACCAAGACCAAGGAGCTGATCATCAACTTCCATAGGTCACACAACGGGGAATACGCCCCGATCTCTATCAACGGGGACAGTGTGGAGAGAGTGTCCAGCTTCAAGTTTCTGGGCACTCACATTTCGGAGGACCTAACATGGTCCAATAACACTGCTGCGCTGGTCAAGAAGGCACAGCAACGACTGTTCTACCTAAGAACACTGAGGAAGTCTGGTCTACCCCAACAGCTGCTGACGACCTTCTACCGCTGCACCATAGAGAGCATCCTAACACATGGCATCCCTGTGTGGTATCTCTGCTGCACGGAGGCAGAGACGAAAGCTCTTCAGCGGGTAGTCCATAGAGCTCAGAGGACCATCGGAACACAGCTACCAGCCTTGGAGGGCATCTACAACACACGATGCCTCAGAAAAGCCACCAGCATCCACAAAGACTCTTCACACCCCTGCAACAGTCTGTTCGAACTCCTTCCATCGGGCAGACGATACAAGGCCTTCTACGCTCGCACCTCCAGACTCAGGAACAGCTTCATCCCCAGGGCCATAGCTGCTATGAACCGGTCCTGCTGAGCCAGATGGTCACATCACACAGTGAACCGGCACAGACCTACTTGCACTTTATTCTGTTTTAAAACTGTTCTAATTTGTTTCATTGGGTTGTTTAAATTAATACTGACTAGCTAATTAATTTATTGCATCGTATGGGAGGCGCATTCCCAATCTCGTTGTACCCCTGTACAATGACAATAAAGATGTATTGTAATGTATTGTATCAACTCGCTGAATTTCAAGACTTTGCTACCAATATTCCCTTTATCCAAGGACCATAAGGGAATGTAATATGTTACCACCCAACACACGCGCCGCTCCCGATGGTCGGTCATTTACAAAGTGGATTGAGCAACGAGATCTCCTCAACTTGGTCAAAAAGGCTCACTTCAAAATGTAATCACGACTCTACTCGCTCCGACCTGCGCAAGATCACCACTAATTAGGTGTTTGCGCAATGATCAGCCAGGACCAGGACCAGGACCAGGACCAGGACCAGGACCAGGACCAGGACCAGGACCAGGACCAGGACCAGGACCAGAACCAGGACCAGGACCAGGACCTGATGAGAGATATAAAATTCTGAGAGGCATTGGTAGGGTAGACAGTCAGAACCTTTCTCCCATAGGTTGGAAAAATCAAATACTAGTGAGGATAGCTTTAAGGTGAGAGGGGCAAAGTATCGAGGACAAGTGTGGGGTGTGTTTCTTTGCCGTCAACCAGATGGTGAGTGCCTGGATCTGCTGCTGGTCGAGGCAAATACAATAGTGGCATTTAAGAGACTTTTGGATAGACATAAGTTCATGTGACAGGGGAGAATTAGGCCATTCGGCCCATCAAGTCAACTCCGCCATTCAATCATGGCTGATCTATCTTTCCCTCTCAACCCCATTCTCCTGCCTTCTCCCCATAACTCCTGACACCCATACTAATTAAGAATCTATTACACTCTGCCTTAAAACTATATCAATTGACGGCCTCCACAGCCCTCTGTGGCAATGAATTCTACAGATTCAGACCCTCTGACTAAAGAAATTCCTCCTCTTCTCCTTCCTAAATTCTTTAATTCTGAGGCTATGAGCTCTGGTCCTAGACTCTCCCACTAGTGGAAACATCCTCTCCACATCCACTCTATCCAAGCCTTTCATTATTCGGTAAGTTTCAATGTCCCCCCTCATTCTTCTAAACCCCAGCTCATACAGGCCCAGTGCCGACAAACATTCATCATAGCTTAACCCACTCATTCCTGGGATTATTCCTGTAAACCTCCTCTGGACCCTCTCCAGAACCAGCACATCCTTCCGCAGATATGAGGCCCAAAATTGCTCACAATATGCACATGGGGCACGTGTACATGGGGCACGTGTACATGGGGCACGTGTACATGGGGCACGTGTATATGGCATGTGCATACACAGGAAATGTAAGGATTAGGGATTATGTGCAGGCAGATACTGTAAGAATTGGTCTTGGTATCATGTGTGGCTGGGACATTTTGGGCCAAAGCATCTGTCTTGTGTTGCATTGTTCAATGTTCCACGATTCACCTTTATCTTATCTGACAAAGGTAACCTCTTGATGATATTCAACTTGATACTGAATTTTCCAATTTTCAATAACCCATTTTAAACTCATATTACCTGACTCCTTAACTCATCAGCCTGGTGACCTTCATGACTGACTCCCAACAGCAACCCTGACCTCAGCCTATCAAAGATATTCCCATTATCATATGCATCCCTCCCCAATTACCCAGCAATTTGGAACTAACTTTTCCTCTCCTTCCCAGTTCTAGTAGCATAGCTTCAACCTGAAACATTTTGATCCCTTTCCACAGATGCTGTCTGACCTCAGTGTTTCCATCATTTTTGTTTTCATTTCAAATTTCCAGTATTACAGCTTTCCTTCATATTCCACACTCAGACTGCCTTGTGATGAAATGTCCAGCCAGGAAACACAAGACTATATAGACCAGTGGTGTCCAAACCTTTTTCAAAGAGGGCCAGATTTGATAATGTGGAAATACCCAAGGGCCAATGCCACCCCCCCCCCCCCCCCCCCCCGGACCTTTAACTAATGCGCTCTCCCCCCCCTCACCCCGGACCTTTAACTAATGCGCCCCCCCCCCCCCGGATCTCGCGTCTGACAATCCGCAGATCGGGCAGCGCTGACCGCCGGGAGGTGGAGTCGCCGTCGCCTCTCCCACTCGGGGCGGGGGGGGGAGGTCGGGCAGCGCTGACCGCCGGGAGGTGGAGTCGCCGTCGCCTCTCCCGCTCGGGGGCACCTGCCCGACTGACGGGAGTGCCTGCCAATGAGCGTGCGGGGTGACGAGAGCTCAGCTGCTGCTCTCCCGACCCCCCCCCCCCCCCCGCACGCCCTCAACCCCGTCGCCGGGAAGTGTAGTCGCCGTCGCCTTTCCCGCTCGGGGCGGGGGGGAGGTCGGGCAGCACTGACCGCCGGGAGGTGTAGTCGCCCTCTCCCCTCCCCTCCCCTCTCCCCATCCCCTCCCCTCTCCTCTCCCCTCTCCTCTCCTCCCCTCTCCCCTCCCCTTTCCTCTCCTCCCCTCTCCTCTCCCCATCCCCTCCCCTCTCCCCTCCCCTCCCCTCCCCTCCCCTCCCCTCTCCCCATCCCCTCCCCTCTCCCCTCTCCCCTCTCCTCTCCTCCCCTCCCCTCCCCTCTCCCCTCCCCTCTCCTCCCCTCTCCCCACCCCCTCCCCTCCCCTCCCCCCTCCTCTCCCCCTACATTCATTCTGTTAGACAGTGCTGGCGGGCCATAAATAATACATTTTAAGATGGAAGCTGCGGGCCGTATAAAATCTGACCTCGGGCCACGATTGGCCCCCGGGCCGGACTTTGGACATGTCTGATATAGACGCAAGATATTATTACAGTCACTTCAGCAGCACTGGTCTGTTCATCTAAATTGGACTGTTTCCAACCCATCACTCTATCCTCCCTTGCAAAGCTTGTCTCCACTATGAAACCTGCAACCTGCCCCCTTGACACTGTCATTGCAATAGCCGGTCCCAGCATCCTCTCTATCATCAACAGTTCTCTGGCCACTGGCACTGTTCCAACCTGTTTCAAACACACAATGGTCCAGCCCCTCCTGAAAAAACCTAACCTAGACCCCACCTTGCCTAGCAACTACAGACCCATTTCCAAACTGCCATTCCTGTCAAAAGTCCTTGAAAAGGTAATTCTAAATCAACTACTGCCTTACCTGCACCAAAACACCATCCTGGATAGTTTCCAGTCAGGTTTCAGGGCCCACCACAGCACAGAGTCTGCCTTGTTGAAGGTACACAACGACCTGCTTCTCGCCATTGACACCGGCGACTGTGCAATCTTGCTCCTTCTCGATCTCAGCGCAGCGTTTGATACAGTGGACCACACCATCCTTATTGACCGTCTCCGGTACGCGGTTGGCGTTGATGGCACTGCCCTGAGTTGGTTCGTTTCCTACCTCAAAAGTTGGAGTTTCTCCATCAACATAGGCAGTTATTCCTCTTCTCCAGCTAGCCTCTCCTGCGGAGTTCCACAAGGCTCCATCCTAGGCCCCATTCTCTTCTCTCTAAACATGCTCCCTCTCGGCCAAATCATTCAAAGGCACAGCATTTCTTTCCACTGCTATGCAGATGACACACAGCTTTATCTCCCCCTGAAACCCAACAACCGGTCAAATGTAATCAGTCTCATGCACTGCCTTGAGGACATAAAATGTTGGATGGCACAGAACTTCCTTCAAGTAAACGAGAGCAAGTCTGAGGTCATCCTATTCGGCCCCCCCGACTCCATCACAACGATAACAGGCAGCCTTGGAAGCCTATCCTCCCTAATCAAACCGCATGTCAAAAACCTTGGCGTGATATTTGACTCTGCATTAAAGTTTGTCAAGCAAGTCAACGCTGTGGTAAAAGCCAGCTTCTTCCAGCTTCGTACCAGAGCTAAAATCAAACCATTCCTCCAATTTGACGACATTGAAAAAATCATCCATGCATTCATTTCCTCCCGCCTAGACTACTGCAACTCCCTATACACTGGGATCAGCCAATCATCCCTGTCCCGCCTGCAATTGGTCCAAAATGCCGCAGCGAGACTCCTGACGGGTACCCGTAAAAGGGACCACATCACCCCGATTCTGGCCTCTCCCCACTGGCTCCCAGTACAGTAGAATCAACTTCAAGCTCCTCCTATTCACATACAAAGCCCTAAACGGGCTTGCCCCCCCCATATCAAAAATCTTCTAACCCACCACTCTATCTCCAGGTCCCTCAGGTCGGTCGACTTGGGGCTACTCACTATCCCGCAGTCTAGGCTTAAGCTCAGGGGTGACTGCGCTTTTGCGGTTGCAGCTCCTAGACTGTGGAACAGCATCCCTCTCCCCATCAGAACTGCCCCCTCCATCACTCCTTTAAGTCCAGGCTCAAAACCAATTACTACTCCCTAACGTTTGAGGCCCTCTGAGGGGGCACTGTGAACTGTTTATGTATGTGCTGTTATGTTTGTGTGCCATTGTATGTTCGTTCTTAGTACCTGAACTGATGTACAGCACTTTGGTCAACGTGGGTTGTTTTTAAATGTGCTATATAAATAAAATTGACTTGACTTGACTTACTTTTTGCGTTGATATGATCCTCAATATTCCATACTGAGTTTGGTGTTTCTTTAAGGTAAGGACTACAGCTGACTTCAACTTGCTCCCATCCCCTGCAAATAACAAAGGTCAACACAAGAGACATCACTCCGTCCAGTTTTCAAATGTTTACACAGACAGGCCGATCTTAGTTTCAGCATCATGTCCAACAAATTCCCAATAACGAGACCAATCCGTTGAGCACAAGAGTTTAATCACATTACAACAGAACAAGACTTGGCGAGACCGTGTTTGGAGTGTTGTGCACAATTCTGGTCGCCTAGCTGTAGGAAGAATGCCTTTAAATTGGAACGGATGCAGAGAAGATTCTTTGGGACTATCAACAAGTTCAGTTTCAGTTGAGCAGCTGAAAACAGTTAGCATCCCAGAAGGGATTGTAGTGAGTGGGTGAATAAAAGGAAGGGAGGCATGTTGTGTGAGGCAGTGTGGGGGGTAAAGGGAAGGGAGGCATGTTGTGTGAGGCAGTGTGGGGGGTAAAGGGAAGGGAGGCATGTTATGTGAGGCAGTGTGGGGGTAATGAAGGGAGGCATGTTGTGTGAGGCAGTGTGGGGGGTAAAGGGAAGGGAGGCATGTTGTGTGAGGCAGTGTGGGGGTAATGAAGGGAGGCATGTTGTGTGAGGCAGTGTGGGGGGTAAGTGTAAGGCTATCACGCAGGAGGATTCGGCGAGGAGGTAACAGCGGGATAAGACCTGTTTTAATTCTATTTGTAAATCTTCCTTCATATAATGCAGTAGAGATGGCAGCTAGGACAGTGGTCTGCTCCCACACAGAATGTGGGAAGTGAGGGAGAGTTCCAATGCCCCAGAGGACTACACCTGTGGGAGGTGCGTCCAGTAGCAGCTCCTTACAGGCGACGTTAGGGAACTGGAGCTGGTTGGTTGGGTCTGGGTATGTAAGCGAGGTACTAAATGAGTAATTGACATCTGTTTTCACCTAGGACAGTACAATCAGTGCAGAGAACACAAGTAAAGGGGAGGTTGAGGTTAAATAATGAGGTGGCGTTGGGTGTTAAAGACCATTAAGGTGGATAAATCCCCACACCCTGATGGGATTTATACCAGTTTATCGAGAGAGGCAAGGGAGGCGTAGCGCTAGAGTTGCTGCCTCACAGCGCCAGAGACCCTGGTTTGATTCTGACTACGGATGCTGTCTGTACTGAGTTTGTACGTTCTCCCTGTGACCTGCGTGGGTTTTCTTCGAGATCACCCGTTTCATCCCACACTCCAAAGACGTCCCTAGTGTGTGTTGGGTAGTGTTGTGTTAGTGTGAGGGGATCGCTGGTGGACATGGACTCAGTGGGATCTCTAGTGTGTGTTGGGTAGTGTTAGTGTGAGGGGATCGCTGGTGGACATCATCATCATCATCATATCATCATATATATACAGCCGGAAACAGGCCTTTTCTGCCCACCAAGTCCGTGCCGCCCAGCGATCCCCGTACATTAACACTATCCTACACCCACTAGGGACAATTTTTACATTTACCCAGCCAATTAACCTACATACCTGGAGTGTGGGAGGAAACCGAAGACATGGACTCAGTGGGGTCCCTAGTGTGTGTTGGGTAGTGTTAGTGTGAGGGGATCGCTGGTGGACATGGACTCAGTGGGGTCCCTAGTGTGTGTTGGGTAGTGTTAGTGTGAGGGGATCGCTGGTGGACATGGACTCAGTGGGCAGAAGGGTTAGTTTCCATGCTGTGTCTCTAAACTAAAAACAGGAGATTGTAGCAGCCTTGACAAAGATTGTTGCATCTTCTCTAACCACACGGAAGGTCCCAGAACTCTGGAGAGTAGCTCACTTTGTTCTTTTATTTAAGAAGGGAAGTAGAAATAATCCAGGGAATTAGGCTGGTGAGCCTCATGTCAGTCGTAGGGAAGGTGATTAGGCTGGTGAGCCTCATGTCAGTTGTAGGGAAGGTGATTAGGCTGGTGAGCCTCATGTCAGTCGTAGGGAAGCTAGTGGGGAGGATTCTTAGGGATAGAATTATCGAGTCATAGATAGAAGTAAAAAGAATTATAGGGGAGACAGTCAGAACAGGGCTGATACGATAGAGTCTGTTGGATAGGCATATGGATATTCAGGGAATAGAGGGATATGATTTTGTGCAGGTAGATATGAGATGGTCTGGGCAACATGGTCGAGGCAGACACTTTGGGCTGAAGGACCCGTTCTTGTCCTGTACCATGTTGTAACTGTCAGTGCATGCACTCAGAGCCAGCAGTGGGGACAGGTTTGTTCCGTTGCTCTCTCTGTCAGCCACACTACAGGAGCACAGACCACAATTGGCCCATTTCTATTGTGGACAGCAAAGCCGACCCAGACAGCTCTGGTGAATATGGAAAAAGATAGCAGATGCCGGTTTAAATCGAAGGTAGACACAAAATGCTGGAGTAACTCAGCAGGTCAGGCAGCATCTCAGGAGAGAAGGAATGGGTGACGTTTCGGGTCGAGACCCTTCTTCAGACTGATGTCAGGGGGGCGGGACAAAGGAAGGATATTGGTCAAGTCAAGTCAAGTCAATTTTATTTGTATAGCACATTTAAAAACAACCCACGTTGACCAAAGTGCTGTACATCTGATTAGGTACTAAGGAAAATATGAAACATACAGTAGCACGCAAACAGTTCACAGAGCCTCCTCAATGAGCCTCAAACGCTAGGGAGTAGAAATAGGTTTTGAGCCTGGACTTAAAGGAGTCGATGGAGGGGGCAGTTCTGATGGGGAGAGGGATGCTGTTCCACAGTCTAGGAGCTGCAACCGCAAAAGCGCGGTCACCCCTGAGCTTAAGCCTAGACCGCGGGATAGTGAGTAACCCCAAATCGGCCGACCTGAGGGACCTGGAGTTAGAGAGGGGGGTTAGAAGATTTTTGATGTAGGGGGGGGAATGTCCATTTGGGGCTTTATACGTGAATAGGAGGAGCTTGAAGTTGATTCTGTACCGTACAGGGAGCCAGTGGAGAGAGGCCAGAATCGGGGTGATGTGATCCCTTTTACGGGTACCCGTCAGGAGTCTCGCTGCGGCGTTTTGGACCAGTTGCAGGCGGGACAGGGAAGATTGGCTGATCCCAGGTGGAGACAGGAAGATAGAGGGAGTTTTGGGAAGGGGGAGGGGAAGAGAGGGACAGAGGAACTATCTAAAGTTGGAGAAGTCAATGTTCATACTGCTGGGCTGCAAGCTGCCCAGGCGAAATATGAGGTGCTGTTCCTCCAATTTCCGGTGGGCCTCACTATGGGACTGGAGGAGGCCCATGACAGAAAGGTCAGACTGGGAACAGGAGGGGGAGTTGAAGTGCTCAGCCACCGGGAGATCAGGTTCGTTAAGGCGGACTGGGCGAAGGTGTTGAGCGAAACGATCGCCAAGCCTGCGCTTGGTTTCGCCGATGTAAATAAGTTGACATCTGGAGCAGCGGATGCAATAGATGAGGTTGGAGGAGGCGCAGGTGAACCTCTGTCTCACCTGGGAAGACTGTTTGGGTCCTTGGATGGAGTTGAGGGGGGAGGTAAAGGGACAGGTGTTGCATCTCCTGCGGTTGCAGGGGAAAGTGCCCGGTGATGGGGTGGTTTGGGTAGGAAGGGACGAGTGGACCAGGGAATTACGGAGGGAACGGTCTCTGCGGAACGTAGAAAGGGGAGGGGATGGGAAGATGTGGCCAATGGTGGGGTCCTGTTGTAGGTGACAGAAATGTTGGCAGATGATTTGTTGGATCTGCTGGCTGGTGGGGTGGAAGGTGAGAACGAGGGGGATTCTGTCGTTGTTACGAATGGGGGGAGGGGGAGCAAGAGCGGAGCTGCGGGATGTAGAAGAGACCCTAGTGAGAGCCTCATCTATAATGGAAGAGGGGAAGCCCCGTTTCCTGAAGAATGAGGACATCTCTGATGCCCTAGTGTGAAACACCTCATCCCGGGCGCAGATGCGGCGTAGACGGAGGAATTGGGAGTAGGGGATAGACTTTTTGCAGGAGACCGGGTGGGAAGAAGTGTAGTCCAGATAGCTGTGCGAGTCAGTGGGTTTATAGTAGATGTCAGTCACTAGTCTGTCTTCTGTGATGGAGATGGTGAGGTCCAGAAACGGGAGGGAGATGTCGGAGATAGTCCAGGTATATTTAAGGGCAGGATGGAAATTGGAAGTGAAGTGTATGAAGTCAGTGAGTTCTGCATGGGTACAAGAGGTAGCACCAATGCAGTCGTCGATGTAGCGGAGGTAGAGTTCGGGGATGGGGCCGGTATCGCCCAAAACAGGGATTGTTCGACGTACCTGACTCTGGTGTACATTTTTATTCCTTCTGAGGAACAGTTCTTGACCTGAGGCATTGACTGGATCCTTTTACCACAGAAGCTGTTTGACTGGCTGAGCCAGTATTTCTGCTTTTGTTTCAGCTTGCAGCATCTACAGCTTTATTCCTTTGACCTAATTTTCCTAGAATCTGACATGACGAGCCACAAACCACCGGCACAGAAGGTTTAGGGGGCTGTGGGAGTCAGTAGACCAGGCAGGGGTGATCAGTGCATTACAGTTTACATAAACTACAAGTACACAACATTAAGAGAAGAAAAGGTAGTAGGAAAATTACATTATCCTGGTGGAGAACCAAAAGAAAATAGAGTTCAATGGCATCTGTGGTTTACACAGAATGCTGGAGTAACTCAACAAGACAGGCAGCATTTCTGGAGAACATGGATAGGTTCGGGTGATGTTTATGAATGGAATAGGTGACGTTTCGGGTCGAGACCCTTCTTCAGACTGAAAATCATGGGAAAGGGAAATGAGAGATATAGAGGATGATGTAGAGAGATATTGAACAAATGAATGAAAGATATGCAAAAATGTAACAAAGATAAAATAAAGGAAACAGGTGTTTGTTAGCTGTATCTAGGTGAGAACGAAAAGTTAGTGTGGCCTGGGTGGGGGAGAGATGGAGAGAGAAGGTTTGCAGAGGTTACTTGAAGTTAGAGAAATCAATATTCATACGCCTGGGCTGTAAACTGCCCAAGTGAAATATGAGGTGCTGTTCCTCCAATTTGCAATTAGCCTCACTCTGACAATGGAGGAGGCCTGGGACAGAAAGGGAATGGGAATGGGAAGTGTGGGAATGGGAAGGGGAATAGGATCAGGTAGGTTCTGGCAGACTGAGCGAAGGTGTTCTGCAAAACGATCGCCCAGTCTAGGTTTGGTCTCGCTGATGTATAAAAGACCACACCTTGAACAACGGATACAGTAGATGAGGTTGGAGGAGGTGCAAGTGAACCTCTGCCTATGTCGGAGTCCCTGGACAGAGTTGAAGGAGGAGGTATAGGGACAGGTGTTGCATCTTCTGCGGTTGCAGGGGAAGGTACCTGGGGAGGGGTGGTTTGGTTGGGAAGGGATGAGTTAATCAGGGAGTTGCAGAGGGAACAGTCTCTGCGGAAGGTGGAAAGGGGTGTGGCTAGTGGTGAGATCCCATTGGAGGTGGTGGAAATTCCAGAGGATTATGTGTTGTATGTGACGGCCGATGGGGTGGAAGGTCAGGACTAGGGGGACTCTGTCTCTGTTGTGATTAGGGAGAGGGGGAGCAAGGGCAGAGCTGCGGGGTACCGAGGAGACACGAGTGAGGCTCTCGTCTCACACCCATACACAGGAGTAACAACTCAGAGTTTTATTGTAACACAAGCAGAGGACACGTTACATGCTATCGTGAGTCTGCCGTGAGACAGTGGAAGGCAGCTTACATAGTCCCTGTAGGGATGAAGATCCGGACTGGATCACATGTGCAATGTGCAGCATGCATAATAAGTGAGGTGATAGATATAGTGAAGGCGATCTAATATGGTTGATCGACAGAGAGGAACCCCCGTTACCTAAAGAATGAGGACATCTCGGATGTCCTGGTATGGAACACCTCATCCTGGGCGCAGATGCGGCGTAGACGGAGGAATTGGGAGTAGGGGATAGAGTCTTTGCAGGAAGCAGGGTGTGAAGAAGTGTAGTCGAGATAATTGTGGGAGTCAGTGGGTTTATAATAGACGTCAGTCAATAGTTTATCTACTGTGATGGAGACAATGAGATCAAGAAAGGGGAGGGAGGTGTTGGAGATGGTCCAAGTGAATTTGAGTGCAGGATGGAAAATGGTGGTGAAGTTAATGAAGTCCATGAGTTCCGCATGGGTGCAGGAGGTAGTTAATGTAATAGAGATAGAGTTGGGGGATAGCGTCAGTGTACGCCTGGAACAGGGATTGTTCAACGTACCCTACAAAGAGGCAGGCATTGGTGGGGCCCATGCAGGTACCAACAGCTGTGCCTTGGACTTGGAGGAAGAGGGAGGGGTCTCAGGAGAAGTTTTGTTTTGAGGAAATGGGTTAGGGTTAGGGTTAGTTGCAGTTTGATCACGTCATGTGATAGAACTTAAACAATAAAAATTGCAATAGGAAATTACCACCTCAGTCCGAGGGAACTCTGCCTCAGAAGGCAGTGGAGGCCAATTCTCTGAATGCATTCAAGAGAGAGCTAGATAGAGCTCTTAAGGATAGCGGAGTCAGGGGATATGGGGAGAAGGCAGGAACGGGGTACTGATTGAGAATGATCAGCCATGATCACACTGAATGGTGGTGCTGGCTCGAAGGGCCAAATGGCCTCCTCCTGCACCTATTGAGGTCTCCATCACAAGAGGAATTGAGTATAGGAGCAAAGAGGTCCTTCTGCAGTTGTACAGGGCCCTAGTGAGACCGCACCTGGAGTACTGTGTGCAGTTCTGGTCTCCAAATTTGAGGAAGGATATTCTTGCTATTGAGGGCGTGCAGCGTAGGTTTACTAGGTTAATTCCCGGAATGGCGGGACTATCATATATTGAAAGACTGGAGCGACTAGGCTTGTATACACTGGAATTTAGAAGGATGAGAGGGGATCTTATCGAAACGTATAAGATTATTAAGGGGTTGGACACGTTAGAGGCAGGAAACATGTTCCCAATGTTGGGGGGGGGTCCAGAACAAGGGGCCACAGTTTAAGAATAAGGGGTAGGCGATTTAGAACTGAGATGAGGAAAACCTTTTTCAGTCAGAGAGTTGTGAATCTGTGGAATTCTCTGCCTCAGAAGGCAGTGGAGGCCAATTCTCTGAATGCATTCAAGAGAGAGCTGGATAGAGCTCTTAAGGATAGCGGAGTCGGGGGGTATGGGGAGAAGGCAGGAACGGGGTACTGATTGAGAATGATCAGCCATGATCACATTGAATGGTGGTGCTGGCTCGAAGGGCCGAATGGCCTCCTCCTGCACCTATTGTCTATTGAACTTTCACTAAAGGGACAGTGTTATATTGTTACAATTGTAACAGGCCAAAGTAAGTGCATGACGTAGTAAAGTAATGTGATCTAGTTAGTGTGAACATTTGCAGAATGAGAACCCTGTACTAGTACTACGAGAACTACGACACAAAATGCTGTCTCCGTTCTTTATCATGAAGACAGACCGAAAGACAACACAAAACATAACATATAGGATTTTTATTAAAGTTTCCTGGTGACTTTACCCCTACACCTCGTCTGCAATGACTGAATCACATAGTTAAATCAGCCAAGAATCAACTCACCACTTTGGCAGGGATTTCCCAGAGGAATACAGGACACAGCCAGTTGCAACGTGCATTAATCGGATTTTACTCCTGAGAACTTTAATTAGATCGCCATTCTGTCCCCCAGTCACCTCGATCCTCCAGAAATCATTTGAATCTCCAGTCCCATTCTGTAAATGCACAAAGCCACTTCAATCATCAGAAGCACAGCAGCAATTTCCAGTCCAGTGCAGCACTTAATTAGCTCAAGTGGAACCACTCGATTCCCCTGCTTAACCCACCATTGCCCTACCCACTATGAACTTTTTTTTTGGACCCACCGACCTACTCCAAGATCCCCTTTGTTACAACTCGATGACTTGCCCCAAAGGGTCCCTGGCACAATGTCCTTACTATTCCATATCCTGTGACCTGGAAATGCTTCTTTGTTAGTGGAGCCTCCTGCTGGTGGCTGTGCATATTCCGAGATGTTCTGTTAAACAAAACACAGATAATGTGAACCTTTCGGATGGATCACTGTTATTATGTTCGAACACTGATCAGGAACAGATCTTCTATACTTACTCTTTGTGTTGAAGCTTGAATATATCACCATGTTGAACATATTTGATCGGGCCACCTGTATCTGGAATGAGTCGGAAGCAATGACGAATCAAATAATCTGCAATTCTCAGATCTCAAAGTTCACAACTCCCCACATGCGACTTCCCCATTGTAGACATCTTTGTGCCTCAGACATCTTGAAACAAAGCCAAACAATCTGCACCTAAACCTTCATTCAAGGTTTCACATCTAATTCTTCTCAACTCTATTTAATCAAAAGCAAAAGAAAAAGATCCCAATGAATAAAATAAAAATGTTGCAACTGTTAGAGAGTTAACAACAAGGTAGATTGGTAAAGAAGGCATATAGTGCTTTCATGACTTAGAAAGTAGGTGCAGGCGTAGGCCATTTGGCCCTTTGAGTCAGCACTGTCATTTAATATGAACGTGACTGATCATCCACAATCAGTACCCCGTTCCTGCTTTTCCCCCATTTCCCATAATTCCTCTAGCCCTAAGAGTTAAATCTAACTCTCTCTTGAAAACATCCAGTGAATTGGCCTCCACTGCCTCTGTGGCAGAGAATTCCACAGATTCACAACTCTCTGGGTGAAAAGGTTTTTCCTCATCTCAGTCCTAAATGGCCTACCCCTTCCTTATTCTTAGTCAGGTCATTGAGTATGAGTCAAGAAATCACATTGTAGCGCATAATAAGAGGTATGTTAATAGAAAAAGATTAGTAAAGACAAATGTGGTCCCTTGAAGGCAGAAACAGTTGAAATTATTACGGGGAACAAAGAAATGGCAGAAGACTTGAACAGGTTCTGTCTTCACTAAGGAAGACACAAACAATCTCCCAGATGTACTCGAGGACAGGGGATGTAGCGAGACAGAGGAACTGAAAGAAATTTGCATTAGGCGAGAAATAGTATTGGGTAGACTGATGGGACTGAAGGCTGATAAATCCCCAGGGCCTGATGGTCTGCATCCCAGGGTGCTCAAGGGAGTGGCTCAAGAAATCGAGGATGCATTGGTGATCATTTTCCAATGTTCTATAGATTCAGGATCAGTTCCTGCAGATTGGAGGGTAGCTAATATTATCTCACTTTTCAAGAAAGGAGCGAGATAGCAAAAACGGCAAATTATAGACCAGTTAGCCTGACATCGGTGGTGGGGAAGATGCTGGAGTCAATTATTAAAGAAGTAATAACAGCGTATTTGGATAGCAGTAAAATGATTGGTCCGAGTCAGCATGGATTTATGAAGGGAAAATCCTGCTTGACTAATCTTCTGGAATTTTTTGAGGATGTGACAAGTAAAATGGATGAAAGAGAGCCAGTGGATGTAGTGTATCTGGACTTTCAGAAAGTCTTTGATAAAATCCCACACATGAGATTAGTGGGCAAAATTAGAGCACATGGTATTGGGGGTAGGGTATTGACATGGATAGAGAATTGGTTGGCAGACAGGAAACAAAGAGTAGGAATAAACGGGTCCCTGTCAGAATGGCAGGCAGTGGCGAGTGGAGTGCTGCAAGGCTCGGTGTTGGGGCCGCAACTATTCACAATATATATTGGTGATTTAGATTATGGAATTAAAAGTAACACTAGAAAATTTGCAGATGACACAAAGCTGGGTGGCAGTGTGAACTGCGAATAGGATGCTAGGAGGTTGCAGGGTTACTTGGACAGGTTGAGTGAGTGGGCAGATGCAGTATAATGTAGATCAATGTAAGCTGTCCACTTTGGCGGCAAGAACAAGGATGCAGATTATTATCTCAATGATGTTAGATTAGGAAAAAGGGAAGTGCAACGAGTCCTGGGTGTCCTTGTACACCAGTCACTGAAAGTAAACATGCAGGTACAGCAGGCAGTGAAGAAAGCTAATGGCATGTGGGCCTTCATAACGAGAGGATTTGAGTATAGGAGTAAAGAGCTCCTTCTGGAGTTGTACAGGGCCCTGGTGAAACCGCACCTGGAGTATTGTGTGCAGTTTTGGACTCCTAATTTGAGGAAGGACATCCTTGCTATTGAGGCAGTGCAGTGTAGGTTCACGAGGTTAATCCCCGGGATGGCGGGACCGTCATATGAGGAAAGATTGGAAAGACGGGGCTTGTATTCACTGGAATTTAGGATGAGAGGGGATCTAATAGAAACATATAAAATAATAAAAGGACTGGACAAGTTAGATGCTGGAAAAATGTTCCCAATGTTTGGAGAGTCCAGAACCAGGGGCCACAGTCTAAGAATAAAGGGGAGCCCATTTAAAACTGAGGCGAGAAGAAACTTTTTCACCCAGAGAGTTGTGAATTTGTGGAATTCTCTGCCACAGAGGGCTGTGGAGGCCAATTCACTGGATGAATTTAAACGAGAGTTAGAAAGTGCTCAAGGGGTTAACAGAATCAAGCGATATTGGGCGGCACGGTAGCGCAGCGGTAGAGTTGCTGCTTTACAGCGAATGCAGCGCCGGAGACTCAGGTTCGATCCTGACTACGGGTGCTGCACTGTAAGGAGTTTGTACGTTCTCCCCGTGACCTGCGTGGGTTTTCTCCGAGATCTTCGGTTTCCTCCCACACTCCAAAGACGTACAGGTATGTAGGTTAATTGGCTGGGTAAATGTAAAAAAAAAAAAAAAAAATTGTCCCTAGTGGGTGTAGGATAGTGTTAGTGTGCGGGGA
Source organism: Rhinoraja longicauda (assembly GCF_053455715.1). Lineage (NCBI taxonomy): Eukaryota > Metazoa > Chordata > Chondrichthyes > Rajiformes > Arhynchobatidae > Rhinoraja > Rhinoraja longicauda. The sequence goes on from NC_135962.1 coordinate 61,938,571, forward strand.
TCGCTGGGCGGCACGGACTTGGAGGGCCAAAAAGGCCTGTTTCCGGCTGCATATATATGATATGATGATATGATATGATATGGGGACAATGAATGGCGGTGCTGGATCGAAGGGCCAAATGGCCCACCTCCTACACCTATTTTCTATGTTTCTACGTTTTTATAAAACTTTGGTTAAGCCGCATTTGGAGTATTGTATGTAGGTTTGGTTGCCCCATGACAGGAAGGATGGAAAGGGCGCAGAAGGCTTTTACCAAAATGCTGCCTGATTTGGAGGGCATTGGTTATGAGGAGAGGTTTGACAAACTTGATTTTTTTTCTCTCTGGTACAGAGGTTGAGGGGAGACAATAGAAGTATATAGAATTTTGAGAGGTATCAATTTGCATAGACAGTCAGAATCTCCTTGAAATGTCAAAGACTAGAGGGCCTGGTTTCAAGATCAGAGGGGTAAAGTTTAAAAGAGATGTGTCGGGCAAGTCTCTTTCACACAGAGTGGTGTGTGCTGGACAAAGCTGTGGGTGGTGGTGCACAGAGTGGTGTGTGCTGGACAAAGCTGTGGGTGGTGGTGAAAGCATTATGGGAATGCCATTTCAGAGGCATTTAAACATACATGGATATGCAAGGAATAAAGAGATATGTATCACCTGGTAGCAGAGGAGATCCATTTCGCCTGGCATCTCATTCTCATAGTGTGGACCAAACAGCCTGTCCCTGCACTGCACTGTTCTATGTTTGTTGGAAAATTCTTTAAACATTGATGAGCCAGGCATTTTTTAAGGTGGAGCAGAGATATGAATGTTGATTTCTCTCATTTCAAGTAACTCCTGCATTCCTCCCCCCTCCACCCCCACTCTCTCCCCCCCCCCCCACTCTCCCCCACCACCCCAAAACATCACCCATTCCTTCTGACCCAAAATATCACCCATTCCTTCTCTCCAGAGATGCTGCCTGATCTGCTGAGTTACTCCAGCATTTTGTGTCTAACTAGTAGGGCTCAATGAGTTCCGTCAGAAACACGTCCAAGCAGTTCTTGAGAGCACATGGACCAGTTATTTCTGTCATCATTTTCCTTGCTATTGCTCGGGAATTAGCGTAGGGTGCTGATATAAGCAACAAGCTGAGCTGAAGAGCACTAACCTGCAGAGTGATCAGGCTCCCTGACAATCCAAAGATTGTTATCATCCTTATGTAAATAGGCAGTAACCTACAAAAAGAGAGCAGCAGAGATTTGACATTTAATACAGCACCTTGATCCACACAAGATCGAAACATAGAAAATAGATGCAGGAGGAGGACATTTGGCCCTTCGAGCCAGCACCGCCATTCATTGTGATCATGGCTGATCATCCACAATCAGTAACCTGTGCCTGCTTTCTCCCCATACCCCTTGATTCCACTAGCCCCTAGAGCTCTATCTAACTCGCTTTAAAATTCATCCAGTGAATTGGCCTCTACTGCGTTATGTGGCAGATAATTCTACAAATTCACAACTCTCTGAGTGAAAAGATTTTTTCTCATCTCAGTTTTAAATGGCCTCCTCTTTATTCTTCGACCGTGGCCCCTGGTTTTAGACTTCCCCAACATTGGGAACATTTTTCCTGCATCTAGCTTGTCCAGTCCTTTTATAATTTTATACTTTTCTATAAGATCCCCTCTCATCCTTCTAAACTCCAGTGATTACAAGCCCAGTCTTTCCAATCTTTCCTCATATGACAGTCCCGCCATCCCGGGGATAACCTCGTGAACCTACGCTGCACTGCCTCAATAGCAAGGATGTCCATCCCCAAATGAGGAGACCAGAACTGCACACAATACCCCAGATGTGGTCTCACCAGGACCCTGTACAACTGCAGAACGACCCATACTCAAATCCTCTTGTTATGAAGGTCCACATGCCATTAGCTTTCTTCACTGCCTGCTGTACCTGCATGTTTACTTTCAGTGACTGGTGTACAAGGACACCCAGGTCTCGTTGCACTTCCCCCTTTTTCCTAATCTAACATCATTGAGATCATAATCTGCCTCCTTGTTCTTGCCGCCAAAGTAGATAACCTCACATTTATCTACATTATACTGCATCTGCCATGCATCTGCCCACTCACTCAACCTGTCCAAGTCACCCTTCAACCTCCTGGCATCCTCTTCGCAGTTCACACTGCCACCCAGCTTTGTGTCATCTGCAAATTTACTAGTGTTACATTTAATTCCATCATCCAAGTCATTTATATTGTAAATAGCTGCAGCCCCAGCCATCTCAGTACATCCAACTGACCTGCTGCTGTCGTGCCCCAACCCCTTCTGGGTACAGGTGCCAGTGGGAATGCAGGTATCCACCGGCAGTTCGCACATTCTTCATGGTGATTATTGACCCGTAAGCAATATCTGTAGCAGGAATGCAAGGGAGATCTGCTGTCAGATATAGATACTTCCCAAACTCTGCAGGAATGAAATGGCAGTAAAACTGTGACTACAGTTAGAAATTATTCTGGTCATCTGTGGGAAATAAATGAGCAACCCCGTTCTAATCCATAGATCCCATTGCATGAAACTCTTTACTCAAAATGGCATAAAAGCAAAGCATTCTTCCACGGCAGGCTGGGAAGCCGAAGGGTCAGTTGAAGGACATCAAGAGGTGCTATCAGACTACTGAATGATCCACCCATGAGCAAGGGTGCAGTCTCAACCTATCTCGTTCCGATCATTCTCTTTTTCTCTGTAACTTTTAACTCTCTTTTGCACTCTGTTATTTTTCTCTTTGCACCACCTGTTGTTTGCTTCTAGGCTTGATTGAACTCATGTACAGTATGGTAGATACAATGCTGGAGTAACCTAGCGGGTCAGGCAGCTTCTCGGGAGAGAAGGAATGGGTGACGTTTCGGGTCGAGACCCTTCTTCAGACTGATGTCAGGGGAGGGGGCGGGACAAAGATAGGATATAGTCGGAGACAGGAAGACTAGTGGGAGAACTGGGAAGGGGGGAGGGGATAGAGAGAGAAAGCAAGGGCTATCTGAAGTTAGAGAAGTCAATGTTCATACCGCTGGGGTGTAAACTACCCAAGCGAAATATGAGGTGCTGTTCCGCCAATTTGCGCTGGGCCTCACTCTGACAATGGAGGAGGCCCAGGACAGAAAGATCAGACTGGGAATGGGAGGGGGAGTTGAAGTGCTGAGCCACCGGGAGATCAGGTTGGTTAAGACGGACTGAGCGAGGTGTTCAGCGAAACGATCGCCGAGCCTGCGCTTGGTAAAGTATGTACAGTATGATTTGACTGAATACCTCAAACGTTTTTCACTATCTCACTGCATAAATCGATACCAATGATGAGGTAAAGCGAGAAGGAAAATGATAGAAATACAGAAAGTTTTAGAGTGTGCGGTTGGTGCTGCTATTGTTAGCACGGTGGAAGGGCAAGATCACGTAGATCTGTTTTCCAGGTATGGCAGCAGCATGGTGTGTACCTGTCATGGTTTAAAGAAGGGGGGACCTCTATGTCCCTTCTCTTAAAGGAACATTACAACAGCAAGCGCTGCCCACGACTTGCAATCTGATCTCTACCAGCATCAAACCCAGAAACATCCCACCCCAGCAGGTCCATGTACCTGGTTGGTTACAACAGGCAAATGACAAACCCAGAGTAAGAATCAGATACTTATTTCAGACGTACGTACGCTCTGGCATTGATGCATTGTGCAAATTGTTACCAATCAAACGAGACTGAAATGCAGAGCTGAAGAATCCATCACCAGGCCCACTATAAAGGAAAAAAGGACCAAATGGTTCATTGAAGAAAGCAAGTTACAAACACTGGAGATTGAGTGTTTGGCTGAGAATAGAAATAAACAGGAGATACATTAAACTACAGGAGCATGAATATAGTCTAACACAAAATGCTGGCAATACTCAATGGATCAGGCAGCATCTGTGGAGGGAAATAGAAGCTCAATGTTTCAGAACGAGACCCTTCTCAGAATGGCCAAAGAAAGAGTCTCAATCCAAAATGTTGACTGTCCATTCCCTCCACAGTGACCAGATGAGTTATCATATCATATCATATATATACAGCCGGAAACAGGCCTTTTCGGCCCACCAAGTCCGTGCCGCCCAGCGATCCCCGTACATTAACACTATCCTACACACACTAGGGACAATTTTTACATTTACCCAGCCAATTAACCTACATACCTGTACGTATTCCTCCAGCACTTTGTTTTTTTGTTGAATAAAAGTAACAGCTGTCAGCATGGCTTTGTGCACAGTAGGTCTTACAAACTTGATCGTTTTTTTTTGAGGAAGTGGCAAAGATGCTCAATGAGGGGGGTGGGTTTAGAGTTTAGTAAGGCATTTGATAACGTCCCCCATGGTAGGCTGAAGATTAAGTTGCAGGTGATTCACAGTGACCTGGTCGTATGGATTCAGAACTGGCTTACTGATCGGAGACAGAGGGTTGTGGTGGAAGCACAACAGTCCGGCTGGAGGTCAGAGACCAGTGGAGTTCCGCAGGGATCTGAGCTGGGACCTCTGCTGTTTGTGGTACCATAAATGACTTGTAGGTAAACATAGACAGGTTGGTTGGTAAGTTTGCAATGACAGCAAGATTACTGGGGTTGCAGACTGAGAGAAAAACTGTCAACGTATATAGTGAGGTATAGATTAGCTACAGAAATAGGTCAAGGGTCATCAGTGATAGCAGAATTGAGCCATTCGGCCTATCACGTCCACTCCGCCATTCAATCATGGCTGATCTATCTCTCCCTCCTAACCCCATTCTCCTGCCTTTTCCCCATAATCCCTGACACCCATACTAGTCTACGCTATCTAGCTATCTCTGCCTTAAAAATATTCATTGACTTGGCCTCCACAGTCTTCTGCGGCAATGAATTCCACAGACTCACCACCCTCTGACTAAAAAAATTCCTCCTCATCTCCATCCAAAAGGAACATCCTTTAATTCTGAGGCTGTGATCTCTTGTCCTAGACTCTCCCACTAGTGGAAACATCCTCTTCACATCCGCTCTATCCAAGCCTTTTACTATTCAGTAAGTTTCAATGAGGTCCCCCCTCATTCTTCTAAGCTTCAGCGAGTACAGGCCCAGTGCCGTCAAATGCTCATTAAATGATAACCCACTCATTCCTGGGATCATTCTTGTAAACCTCCTCTGGACCCTCTCCAGAGCCAGCACATCCTTCCTCAGATACGGGGCCCAATATTGCTCACAATACTCCAAATGCAGCCTGACCAGCGCCTTCCTAACTACCAATTCGACTTGCAGATTAACTTTTTGGGAATCCTGCACCAGCTCCCAAGTCCCTTTGCACCTCCGATTTCTGGATTATGTCCCCATTTCGAAAATAGTCTACGCCTTTATTCCGACGACCAAAATGCATGACCACACTTTGCTCCACTATATTCCATCTGCCGCTTCTCTGCCCACTCTCCCAACCTGTCCAAGTCCTTCTGCGGAGTCCCTGCTTTCTCTACACTACCTGCCCCTCCACCCATTTTCGTATCATCCGCAAACTTGGCCACAAAGCCTTCAATCCCCTCGTCCAAATCATTGATATATAACGTGAAGAGTAGCGGCCCCAGCACCCATCCCTGCGGAACTGCGCTAGTCACTGCCAGCCACCCAGAAAAAGCTCCCTCTATTGCCACTTTTTGCCTTCTGCCATCCATCCAGAGGGAGGCGCTGTCACTGCAGGAAACTGCCGGCGGCAGGTCGGGTGAAGGGAGGGAGGGTGAGGGAGGAGGGGAAGGGGTTGGAGGGGCGTCTTGTGGAGAGTGGAGGGGGGGGGGGGAGAGGAAGGAAGGAGAAGAGGGAAGGGAGAGACACTGATTTGGAGAGAGGGAGGCAGAGGGAACAAGGAGGTCAGATTCACGGAGAGGAGGGGGAGGGAGCTGAACGAGAGGCAGTTGTGACATCCAGTATACTCAAGGCTGATCTTTTACCTCTTTTACCATATTTATATATATGGGTGTCTTGCACTGACTCCCATATATATAAATATCTCCACATACCATTAACATATTCCGGTTAACCATGAACCGGTTTCTACACTCGGAGCCTCCTGTACAAGAGCCTGTGCCTGTGCTGCCCCTAGCAGCTGCGGCGTACCTGCAGTCCGTCTGTCTTTGTGTTTTTATGTTGTTTTTTTGTCTTGATTGTACTGTAAATGTGTTGTAGTTTTTTGTGGTTGTGTACTATGGGGGGTTGGGGGGTGGGGTGGCGGGAACTGTAAATGTAAAATTGTCTCTTCCGAACGGAGACGCGACCTTTTGTTTCTGGGCCGTGTCTCCATTCCCGCTGCGGCCTACCAGCGGCCATGCACCTGGAGCTGGCGGCCTCCACCTGGGACTCGCCTGTGGAGGCTCCGGCTGCGTGGACGTCGGAAGCTCACAGCCCCTACCCTGGGTGGGGGCCGACATCGGGAGCTCCGGCAATGGCAGCGTCTTCGCCCGCCCCGAATCGCGGGGTTTGGGTCGACCCGCCGCGGACCTTTCACCGTCCGGCACCGCCTGGAATAGGCCGCGGGATTTTCTCTGCCCGGCGGGGGCTTCAATGTCGGGAGCCACGACCGCCCCGATGTGCAGCGGCAGCGTCTTCGCCAGCCCCGGATCGCGGGGCTTGGGTCGGCCCGCTGCGGACCTTTCACCGTCCGGCGCGGCCTGGAACGTGGCAACTTCAACAGCCTGACCGCGGGAGAAGACGGCAGAAAGAGAAAAGACATTCTGGCCTTCCATCACAGTAAGGAGGTGACTGGAGGAGACTCACTGTGATGGATGTTTCTTTCTGTTTCTTTTTGTTTGATTGTGTGTGTTATTGCTTATTTTTATTGCTCTTGTTGTTGGACTGTGGGTAATCTTTCATTTCACTACACATTTATGTGTATGTGACAAATAAACTTGACATGACTAGCCAACCTGCTGTCCATGCTAGTATCTGCTCTTTAATCTTCCTTAGCAGCCTCACATGTGGCACCTTATCAAAGGCTTTCTGAAAATCTATGTACACATCTTCTGAATCTCCTTTGACTGTCCTGCTATTTACTTCAAAGAATTCCAAAAGATTCGTCAAGTAAGACCTCCCCTTCACAAAACCATGCTGACTTTGGCCCATTTTATCGTGAACTTCTAAGTACTCCGTAACCTCATCCTTTATAATGGACTCTAAAATCTTACCAACCTCCAAGGTCAGACTAACCGGCCGATAGTTCCCACTATTCTGCCTTGCTCCCTTCTTGTGCAGCAAGGTAATATCGGCAAAATTGCATAACTCTCAATAACATTGATGTACAGAGGGGTCTAGGGGTCCAAGTACATAGCTACCTGGAAGTGGCAATACAAGTAGATAGAGTGGTAAAGAAGGCATGATGTAAGATTGCCTACATTTATCAGGGTATTGAGAATAAGTCAGGAACACATGATGCAGCTTTATAGAACTTTATAGATTCTGACTGTCTATCCTATTCATAATTTTATGCATTTCTATCAGGTCTCCCGGCATTCTTCAGCGACCCACAGAACTCAAACCCAGCTGCCTATACCTGGCCCATGCCTACTACTTTTTCCTGACCACAGCCATAATTTTTCTTGTCATATAAGCTTCCTTACACCCACCTGCACTGCCCTTCACTTTAACATGAACTTGCATGCTCCGAACTCTCACCACACTAGTAAAAGCATCTCACTTTACAAACATCCCTTTGTGCTCAAACAACTTACCTTAATCACCTATTCCAAGTTCCTTTCTAATACCATCAAAATTTCCTTGCCCCAATTCAGAACTTTAACTTGTGGACCAGCCCTGTACTTATCCATAACTATTTTAAAGCTAATAGAACTATGGTCGATGTTCATAACTCATAGAAGCAGAATTAGGCTATTCGGCCCACCGAGTCTACTCCACCATTCAATCGTGGATGATCTACCTTTCCATCTCAACCCCATTCTCCTGCCTTTTCCCAGTCTGGTCCTAAAAGGCTCGTTCAGGGACACCTCACACTTGCCCATTCCAATTTCCTAACAGTTGGTCAAGCTTTGTCCTTTCCCTTGTAGGCACTCTGCATATTGGCTAAGAAATGTTTAGTGAATACATTTGATAGAAAAGGATTAAAGGGTTTCAGGTCAAGTGCAGGCAAGTGGGACTAGCCTAGTACGCCAACTTGGTCGGCACAGACAAGGTGGCCAAAGGGCCTGTTTCCATGATCAGATTCCACCTGTTTGTCTTCTCCACGTCACTTCCAGCATTGGTAACTATCTCTACTGTTCTCAATTCCTCCTGACTCATCTGCCAAACCACCTCTCCTTTCCCAAATCCACTTGTCACATGCCAGTTCTTAGCTCCACATTTCCCTTCACCTCTTTCTTTCAGCCTTCTCCCCTGTTTTGAAGAAGGGTCGTGACAGAAATGTCAACTGCCCATTCCCTTCCCGACCCGCTGCCTGACCCGCGGAGTTCCTCCGACACTTTGCGAATTCCCGCTGCAGTTTGTTTTAGACTGCATTAATATTATTTTTTCTAGCACTGATTTTTTCTTTGAGTTGCTACATCATGTGTTCAAACACTAAGGAAAAATATAAAAAGAGAAACATTTAATTTTTGAATCAAGACTGCATGTCTCCAGTCATCCTATACAAGATATCTGACCTGCAGTGGGGTAAAAGCAGCTGCCCCCCCTGCCTAGACAGGTTGCAATACTGTAGCCTCACTATCATCCATCATTCTACATTACTTTCACACCAATGTTTTCAAGATAATTTATTTCGTCTATCAAGCAGAGTTAAGTTGATAATTAAACACAACGTTGATTAAAAACTCACCTTTTGTTCAAAACTACAAAATGAATTGCAAATAAGGTTGTGTAGAAGACAAGAGGCAGGAGAATGAGACACCAAACCCGAGCCAGCAAGTGTTTTCCAAATTCAACCTAGAATAACGTATACAATCAGCCAAACCCAAAACTAGCTGTGGCCATATCATAATCTTGCCATTTTAAAATTAATTCATTCTTACAACCTGGAAAATTTATACTTGCACGTAGAGAACTTGAATGAGGTTGCGGTAACATATTCCTGAGTTTAATTACTCACAAAATCATGAATTAATAATTTTCTCTCACCCACCTGCCAACTCCTCCACTGAACCCTCGCCTACCAAATGACCAAACCTGTGAGATGGTCTGAATGATGGCCTCAACATCAACCATTGTTGGTCTGAACGATGGCCTCAACATCAACCATTGTTGGGCTGAACGATGGCCTCAACATCAACCATTGTTGGTCTGAACTATTGTTGGTCTGAACTATTGCTGGTCTGAACTATTGCTGGTCTGAACCATTGCTGGTCTGAACCATTGCTGGTCTGAACCATTGCTGGTCTGAACCATTGCTGGTCTGAACTATTGCTGGTCTGAACCATTGCTGGTCTGAACCATTGTTGGTCTGAACCATTGTTGGTCTGAACCATTGCTGGTCTGAACTATTGTTGGTCTGAACTATTGTTGGTCTGAACTATTGCTGGTCTGAAGGATGGTCTTCAACATCAACCATTGTTAAAACTTATTTTAACAAGTCAGTCCCTGGTTTATTATTTGTTCCACCAACTTTGTACATGTACTCCTTTATGATCCACAGATGGGACGTGGTCAGTAATGCATACACCCACCTACACTAATTCTATTGTATTCTCTCTACATTCACCTAAGTCCCCTCAAATTCTACCACACACCTACACATTGAGGAAAGTTTCAGTGGCTAATTAACATTAAGCTGCACACCTTTCAGATGTGGCAGCAATCTGAAGCATCCAAGGGTAATGCATGCACTGACCGGTGGGGACAGAGAGCAGAGGTCAGGATGGAACCTGGATCGTGGAGTTTCCAGTCAGCTGCTCTATTTGCCGTGGCACTGTGCCGGCCAGGATTAATATGATTTAGATCGTGCAACATGTCCAACACCCATTCATGTTTATTCTGAGTGCAATCAGCCAGAGAATGTAACTTGACAAAAAACACAAACAACACAAGAGTTCCAATTTTATTTTCTGACTATGGTACCCGGCTAATGTGTTAGATTACGGTCAAAAATCACAGAACAATAGAGAATCGAAATAGACCATTTGGCCGAACTCATCCATGCCAACCAGTGGGGAAGCTGCCACATAAACCCCAACACTTGGTCCACATGCCCTTCACACCCACACAATTCATATTCATTGAAGATAATTATTCTTCGGTTTTGTTACTTGAAATATTAAATACTGCACTGAAGTGGAATCAAATGAATTTTCTCAGAAATATAGTTTTGTAGTGGTCTGGCGGAGGCCAGAGAAAAGGCAGGACGCCAGGCAGGTTTAGATAAAGGTCTTTATTAGGCTGTGAGCTCCTGCTCACAGCGTAGTCCACCTAGGGATGAGCCACGCCTCCCAACGGGCTGGCTTTTAACCCCTTACGCCTGTCCGTCAAGTGACGAGGGGGCTGACCCAAGGAGTGGCCTGATCCCCAGGGACCGCCACAGGACCCCCCCCAAGAACCGGAGGTACAAAGCGGACAGGAGGGCGCACGAGGCGACCAGCCCGGGTGCGCACCACAACCGGCGCAGGGACCGGCGACCGACCGACAGGTGGAGGGGACGTAGCAGACACTGGCGGGGGTAACGTGGACGGGGGCCGACCGCGCGGGCGGGGCTGCGCAACCGGCACCGGCCGATCAGTGTCCACGTGTGCCGGCTTCAGCCGTGCGACTGAAACAGTCTTGCTGCGACCCCCCATGTCCAGAACAAATGTGGCCGAGCCGTGTTGCAGGACCCGGAAGGGGCACTCGTACGGCCGCTGGAGAGGTGACCGATGAGCATCCCTGCGCAGGAAACAAACTGGCAGTCCTCCAGAGCGGCAGGGATGTGTGGATGGAAGGTGCCATGGCGCGACGTGGGCACAGGTGCCAGCCTGCCCACCGTCTGCCGAAGACGTTGCAGGGCATCCGAAGGCTGCTCCCCTTGACCTTGTGCCGGTGGGATGAACTCCCCGGGAACCGTCAAGGGGGCCCCGTACACCAACTCGGCGGAGGAGGAGGCCAAGTCCTCTTTGGGTGCGGTGCGGATCCCAAGCAAAACCCACGGCAGGGCGTCCACCCAGTCTAGGTCCGTGAGCTGAACCTTCAGGGCAGCCTTCAGCTGGCGGTGAAAACGTTCCACCAAACCGTTCGCCTGTGGATGGTACGCCGTATTGTGGTGTAGGCGGACACCCAAGAGGCGTGCCATGGCCGGCCACAGTTCCGAAGTGAACTGCGGCCCCCGGTCGGATGTAATGTCCAGTGGCACCCCGAACCGGTCGATCCAGTGCGCCGCCAAGGCCCGAGCGCAGGTGGCCGTCGAGGTGTCTGCCAGCGGAATGGCCTCCGGCCACCGCGTGAAGCGATCTACCACGGTGAAGAGGTGGGTCATGCCCCGGGACGGCGGCAGCGGCCCCACGATGTCCACATGAATGTGGTCGAACCGCTGTCGAGGGACACCAAACTCCTGCAGAGGAGCACGCACGTGTCGCTGGATCTTGGCGGTCTGGCACGGGATGCAGGCGCGTGCCCAGTGTGTTACCTGCTTACGCAGCCCGTGCCACATGAAGCGGGAGGCTACGAGGGCCACCGTCGCCCGAATGGAGGGGTGAGACAGCCCGTGGAGCACCTCGAATACCCTGCGCCGCCAGACGACAGGGACGATGGGCCGCGGCAGGCCAGTGGAGGTGTCGCACAACAGCGTTGTATCCCCGGGGCCACAGACAATGTCCTCCAGCTGCAGGCCCGACACGGCCGTACGATAGGCGGCCATCTCCTCGTCCCCCAGCTGTGCGGCTGCTAGGGCGGAATAGTCGATCCCCCCGGCCATTTGTAGGACGGCGTGGACCGCGGGTCTAGACAGGGCGTCGGCCACCCTGTTGTACTTGCCCTCCACTAAACGAATTGAGGTGCTGTACTCAGACACGTACGCCAATTGCCTTTGTTGCCGCGCAGACCACGGATCCGAAACCTTGGCGAACGCAAAGGTGAGCGGCTTGTGGTCTGTAAATGCGGTGAAGGGTCTCCCCTCCAGGAAGTACCGAAAGTGGCGTACGGCGAGGTAGAGGGCGAGGAGCTCACGGTCGAACGCGCTGTAACGCCGTTGGGCCCCGCTGAGGTGCCTGCTAAAGAAGGCGAGTGGCCGCCAACACCCGTCGATGAGCTGCTCCAGCACTGCACCGACCGCCACCTCAGAAGCGTCCACGGTCAGGGAGGTTGGGGCATCCTCCTTGGGATGAACGAACATCGTGGCCCTGGCCAGGGCCTCCTTAGCATGCTCAAACGCCGCTCCTGCTTCGTCGTCCCACTCGACCTCCTTGCGACGACCAGCCATGAGGTGGAAGAGTGGGCGCATAGTTCCGGCTACCGCCGGCAGGAAGCGGTGATAGAAGGAAATCATCCCGGCGAATTCCTGCAGGCCCTTGACAGTGGTCGGTCGGGGGAACCGGCGGACAGCGTCGACCCTGTCCGGAAGAGGTACCACCCCTTGTGGGGTCACCCGATGGCCGAGGAAATCGATGGCCGTCACCCTAAAACGGCACTTGGACGTGTTAATGGACAACCCGTACTCGCTGAGGCGTTGACACAGCTGGCGGAGGTGGGTGCAGTGCTCCTGCCTCGAGCGGCTGGCCAAGAGTACGTCGTCCAAGTAAACAAACACAAAGTCTAGGCCACGGCACACACAGTCCATAAGCCGTTGGAAGGCCTGTGCGGCGTTCTTCAAACCAAACTGCATCCATAAAAACTCGAATAGGCCAAACGGTGTAATGATGGCAGTCTTGGGGATGTCGTCGGGGTGGACCGGGATTTGATTATACTCGCGCACAAGGTCCACCTTGGAGAACACAGATGCTCCGGCCAGGTGGGCATTAAAGTCCTGGATGTGCGGGACCGGGTACCTGTCGGCAACCTGCTGGAACCAGACCTCAGGCTCTTCGGTCCACAGGGTCAGGAGTTTGAGGGAGACGGCATCGAGGTCGGCAGGACCGGGTTGCGCATTACTGCGAGACATCACGACGCGTGATGAATGTCGAGGTCACCAGTGTAGTGGCCTGGCGGAGGCCAGAGAAAAGGCAGGACGCCAGGCAGGTTTAGATAAAGGTCTTTATTAGGCTGTGAGCTCCTGCTCACAGCGTAGTCCACCTAGGGATGAGCCACGCCTCCCAACGGGCTGGCTTTTAACCCCTTACGCCTGTCCGTCAAGTGACGAGGGGGCTGACCCAAGGAGTGGCCTGATCCCCAGGGACCGCCACAGTTTTATAATTCATGCAGAGCATACATTTGCCTAACTGAGAAGATGCCAAATGACTACTTACCAGGGAAATGTCAACCAATCCCAGAAGATGCCAGAGGTCGCAGGCAGTGTTAATTCCAATGAGGAGGATGACAAAGATTCCAACAAACTTTACCCCAACGGCTCCAGCAAGATTGAGTCCTGTCAGTATCAACCACTGCCACCAAGGAAGAGAGAAGGGCCTAGAAACAAAATGGAAAATGATTAAGATCATTCATATTTCAAATACTTATCAAAGCACGCTGATAATATGAAGGCATCTGGAGAGCAAGTTTACAGAGAGTGCTCAAACAGATAATAGAAGGGGCAGGAAAGGGCCAAAGGGGGAAAATGCATAAAAGTGGATAAATCCTATAGACCTTACGAAAGTATCCTGGACATTGTGGGAAGTGAAGAAAGAGATTGTGGGCCCCCCTGGCAGAGTAATCAGAAGACTGGAGGGTGGCTAACATTACGGCTCTGTTTAACTAAGAATGCAAGAAAAAGTCGGGGAAAGAAATTTCTTCTCATCTCCTTTCTAAAGGTACGTCCTTTTATTCTAAGGCTGTAGCCTCAGGCCCTAGACTCCCCCATTAGTGGAAATATCCTCTCCACATCCACTTGATCCAGGCCTTTCACTATTTGGTAAGTTTTAATAAAGTCCCCCTCATCCATCTGAACTCTAGTGAGTACAGCCCCATTTGGGATAATGATATTATCATTATAATATGGGCGGCACGGTAGCGCAGCGGTAGAGTTGCTGCTTTACAGCGAATGCAGCGCCGGAGACTCAGGTTCGATCCTGACTACGGGTGCTGCACTGTAAGGAATTTGTACGTTCTCCCCGTGACCTGCGTGGGTTTTCTCCGAGATCTTCGGTTTCCTCCCACACTCCAAAGACGTACAGGTATGTAGGTTAATTGGCTGGGTAAAGGTAAAAATTGTCCCTAGTGGGTGTAGGATAGTGTTAATGTGCGGGGATCGCTAGGCGGCACGGACTTGGTGGGCTGAAAAGGCCTGTTTCCGGCTGTATATATATGATATGATATGATATGATATTGAAGGAAGAGCTGTAGAAACATAGAAAGATAGAAAAATACGAGCAGGAATAGGTAATTCGGCCCTTCGAGCTAGCACTGCCATTCAATAGGATCATGGCTGATCATCTAAAATCAGTACCCCATTCCTCCTTTTTCCCCATTTCCCTTAATTCCTCTAGCCCTAAGAGCTAAATCTAACTCTCTCTTGAAAACATCCAGTGAATTGGCCTCCACTGCCTTCTGTGGCAGAGAATTCCACAGATTCATAACTCTCTGGGTGAATAGGTTTTTCCTCATCTCAGTCCTAAGTGGCCTACCCCTTATTCTTAAACTGTGACCCCTGGTTCTGGACTCCCCCAACATCGGGAACATTTTTCCTGTCCAATCCTTTAAGAATGTTATGTTTCTATAAGATTGCCTCTCATCCTTCTAAATTCCAGTGAATACAAACCCAGTCGACCCATTCTTTCATCATACGTCAGTCGCACCATCCCAGGGATTAACCTGGTGAACCTACGTTGCACTCCAATAGCAATAATGTCCTTCCTCAAATTAGGAGACCAAAATTGCATGCAATACTCCAGGTGCAGTCTCACCAGGGCCCTGTACAACTGCAGTAGGACCTCCTTGCTCTTAAACTCAAATCCTCTCGCAATGAAGGCCAACATGCCATTGGCTTTCTTCACTACCTGCTGTACCTGCATGCTTACTTTCAGTGACTGATGTACAAGCCCACCCAGGTCTCGTTGTACCTCCCCATCGCCTAATCTGACAGCATTCAGATAATAATCTACCTTCCTGTTCTTGCCACCAAAGTGGATAACCTCACATTTATCCACATTATACTGCATCTGCCATGTATCTGCCCACTCACCCAACCTATCCAAGTCACCCTGCAGCCTCATAGCATCCTCATCACAGCTCACACTGCCACCCATCTTTGTGTCATCCGCAAACTTGGAGATGTCACATTTAATTCTCTCATCTAAATCGTTAATATATTGTAAATAACTGGGGTCCCAGCACTGAGCCTTGCGGCACCCCACTAGTCACTGCCTGCCATTCTGAAAAGGACCTGTTAATTCCTACTCTTTGCTTCCTGTCTGCCAACCAGTTCTCTATCCATGTCAATACCCTACCCCCAATACCATGTGCTCTAATTTTGCACGCTAATCTGTTGTGTGGGACCTTGTCAAAGGCTTTTTGAAAGTCCAGATACACCACATCCACTGGCTCTCCCTTATCCATTCTACTTGTTACATCCTCAAAAAATTCCAGAAGATTAGTCATGCATGATTTCCCCTTCATAAATCCATGCTGACTTTGACCGACCCTGTCACTACTTTCCAAATGCGCTGCTACAACATCTTTAACAATCGACTCAAGCGTCTTCCCCACTACCGATGTAAGATAACTGGTCTATAATTCCCCGTTTTCTCTCTCCCTCCTTTCTTACAAAGTGGGGTTACATTGGCTACCCTCCAGTCCACAGGAACTGATCCAGAGTCGAGAGAACATTCGAAAATGATCACCAATGCATCCACCATTTCTAGGGCCACCTCTTTGAGTATTCTGGGATGCAGACAATCAGGCCCTGGGGATTTATCTGCCTTCAGTCCCAACAGTTTACCTAACACCATTTCCTGACTAATGTGGATTCCCTTCAGTTCCTCCCTCCCACTAGATCCTCGGTCCCCTAGGATTTCTGGAAGATTGTTTGTGTCTTCCTTCGGGAAGACAGAACCAAAGTACTCGTTTAACTGTTCTGCCATTTCCTTGTTTCCCATTATCAATTCACCTGTCTCCGATTGTAAGGGACCGACATGTGTCTTCACTAATCTTTTCCTTTTTAGAGTCAGTTTTTACATTCTGTGCAAGCTTTCTTTCATGCTCTTTTTCCGCTCTTAATTAACCTCTTTGTCCTCCTCTGTTGAGTTCTAAATTTCTCCCAGTCCTCGTTTGCTGCTTCCTCTGGACAATTTACACGGCTTTTCCTTGGATTTAACACTATCCTTGACTTTCCTCGTCAGCCACGGTTGAGCCGCCTTCCCCGTTTTATTTTTTCGCAGGACAGGGATGAACAATTTTTGGAGTTCATCCATGCGGTGTTGAAATCTTTGCCATTGCATCTCCACCGTCAACCCTTTAAGTATAATTTGCCAGTCTATCCTGGCCAATTCCCGTCTCATAACTTTAAAGTCTCCTTTATTCAAGTTCAGGATCCTAGTCTCTGAATTAACCGTGTCACTCTCCATCCTAATGCAGAATTCCACCATATTATGGTCACTGTTGCCCAAGACAAGGTCACTAACTAATCCTTCCTCATTACCCAATCTAGGATGGCCTGTCCTCTAGTCGGTTCTGCTACATATTGCTTTAAAAACCCATCCCGTATACATTCCAGGAAATCCTCCTCCTCAGTGCTGCTACCAATTTGGTTGGCCCAATCCATATGTAGATTAAAGTCAACCATGATAACTGGTGTACCTGTGCTACACGCATCCCTAATTTTCTGCTTGATGCTCTCCCCAACCTTCCTACTGCTGTCTGGTGGTCTGTATACAACCCCAACAAGTGTTTTCTGCCCATGGCTATTTCGCAGTTCTACCCATATCGATTCTACAGCATGCAAGCTAATGTCTCTCCTTGCTGTTGCATTAATCTCCTCTTTAACCAGCAATGCCACCCCACCTCCTCTTCCTTTCTGTCTATCCTTCCTAAATATCGAATACCCCTGCATGTTTATATCCCAACCTTGGTCACCTTGGAGCCATGTCTCCGTAATTCCAACTATATCATATCCCTTAACTACTAACTGCGCATTCATGAACAGGAGTCTGACGTAAGTGTCCTTATCCTGGTATTCCCGTAGGAATAGAGTCTGATGTTTGACCTTCTTAGCCACGTGATCTAGGGACAAGGTGCTGCCAGAATTTGAGGGCCTGAGCTATAGTCTGAGCTGAGAAGTTGGGCTGGCTCGGGCTATTCCTTGGAGTGGCCAAGGGTGATCTTACAGAGGTGCATTTGATCATGACGAGAGTAGGATGAACACACAGTCTTTTACCCAGAGTGAGGGAATCAAGAACCAGGGGGAACGGTTTAAGGTGAGAGGGGGACGATTTAATAGGAACCCGAGGGGCAGGTTTTTTTACACCAAGGTAGTTGAGGCAAGTACTATAACAACATTTAAAAGATATTTGGACGGGTACATGGATAGGAAAGATTTGGAGGGATATGGACGAATCACGGGCATGTGGGACGAGTGTAGGTGGGAGATCTTGGTCGGCATGATTATTTATGTTTCTGTCTAAATACCTCTTAAACATCGTAATTGTACCCGATTCCACCATCCTCATGATACCAACCTCAGCTCATGTAAAAAAACATCTTGCTTTCCATACACCAAACAAGGTAAACGTGACTTTCACACAGTGATGGTGGGTTTATGCAACGAGTTACCACAGGCACATAATATATCAGCATTTAAAAGACACTTGACAGGTACATGGATAGCAAAGCCTTAGAGGGAAAAGGGCCAAATGCAGGCAAATAAGACAAGTTAAGCTGAAGGGTCCCTTTCTGTGCTATTTCACTCAATGACTCCTTGATTTCCATCATGCAAAGGATTGGAATTTTTGGAATTGCCACCTCATTGCACTGTGGATACTCAGGAAGAATCCATTTCTGTTTCACTACCCCAATTCTTAACTTTTCAAATCCTTCCATGGCTTTGAGTCTGACTTCTGCTGAGCCCCTTCCAGTCTTGCAATCCTCACTTCTCACTTTTGATTGCCCAATAAACAGTGCCTCTACCGACAGTCGTGTTTCCAGATCTCCAGGCCCAAAGCTCTGGAATTTCCTCCTTGATATTTTAACCCACTTCAAGTCCTTCTACAGTTGTACCGGGCCCTGGTGAGACCGCACCTGGAGTACTGTGTGCAGTTTTGGTCTCCAAATTTGAGGAAGGATATTCTTGCTATGGAGGGCGTGCAGCGTAGGTTCACTAGGTTAATTCCCGGAATGGCGGGACTGTCGTATGTTGAAAGGCTGGAGCGATTGGGCTTGTATACACTGGAATTTAGAAGGATGAGGGGGGATCTTATTGAAACATATAAGATAATTAGGGGATTGGACACATTAGAGGCAGATAACATGTTCCCAATGTTGGGGGAGTCCAGAACAAGGGGCCACAGTTTAAGAATAAGGGGTAGGCCATTTAGAACGGAGATGAGGAAGAACTTTTTCAGTCAGAGGGTGGTGAAGGTGTGGAATTCTCTGCCTCAGAAGGCAGTGGAGGCCAGTTCGTTGGATGCTTTCAAGAGAGAGCTGGATAGAGCTCTTAAGGATAGCGGAGTGAGGGGGTATGGGGAGAAGGCAGGAACGGGGTACTGATTGAGAGTGATCAGCCATGATCGCATTGAATGGCGGTGCTGGCTCGAAGGGCTGAATGGCCTACTCCTGCACCTATTGTCTATTGTCTATTGTCATTCTGCCAAGCCGACTCAGACAATGTTGTACTCGTTGTTCAGATTCTGTGTTTGATAGTCGTACCTGGAAAGTGAGCTCGGATAAAAGGTATAAAGCAAAATGCAATCTGTTGTGGTTCAGTCCTTGTGACACATTTGCCTACCACTTCATCAGCCTTGGTAAATAATTTTTACTGACCTGTCTTTCATAGCGTTGAACCTCAGCATGCTGAGTACTGCTCCCAGAATAAAAAACATTAGGATTGGATCCAACAAGATATACTGTGAAATAGTTATACATCCAGTATCTGCCAAGTAAAAGAAAAGTTTCAGTAATTCATCCAATTCTGCAAAAGAAAGATGTTTACATCTAGGAAAAGGGGACGTACAACAAGATCTGGGTGTCCTAGTGCATCAGTCACTGAAAGGAAGCATGCAGGTACAGCAAGCAGTGAAGAAAGCCAATGGAATGTTGGCCTTCATAACAAGAGGAGTTGAGTATAGGAGCAAAGAGGTCATTCTGCAGTTGTACAGGGCCCTAGTGAGACTGCACCTGGAGTACTGTGTGCAGTTTTGGTCTCCAAATTTGAGGAAGGATATTCTTGCTATTGAGGGCGTGCAGCGTAGGTTTACTAGGTTAATTCCCGGAATGGCGGGACTGTCATATGTTGAAAGACTGGAGCAACTAGGCTTGTATACACTGGAATTTAGTAGGATGACAGGGGATCTTATTGAAACATATAAGATTATTAAGAGGTTGGACACGTTAGAGGCAGGAAACATGTTCCCAATGTTGGGGGAGTCCAGAACCAGGGGCCACAGTTTAAGAATAAGGGGTAGGCCATTTAAAACAGAGATGAGGAAAAACTTTTTCAGTCAGAGAGTTGTGAATCTGTGGAATTCTCTGCCTTAGAAGGCAGTGGAGGCCAATTCACCAGGATTACAACTAACTACTCCATTAGATGAGCAAAACTCTAACAATACTGTTGAAATAGCTTCACACTATCCAGGACTGAACCTGTCTACTCATTGCAAAAAATAAACTACTTGAGGAACTCAGCGGAAGCAGAGGGAAGGAGAGCCATTCGGGTTGAGGCCCTCCATCAGGACTGAGAAAGTAAGGGGGAGATAGTTGGTATAAAGAGGTGAGGGTCTGGTAGGTAATAGGTAGAACTGGATGAGGAGAGGAATGATGGGCAGATGGAGCCAGGTCCTGAATGGAAGGGGTGGAGTTGGGCGACTACAGCTGGTGGCGATAGGTGAAGACTAATAATACTGTTCGGTTGCATCACAGCTTGGTTTGAAAACAACTCTGCCCAAGACCGCAAGATATTGCAGCGAATTGTAGATGTAGCCCAGTCCATCACACAGTCCAGGCTTCTCACCATTGTAAATGCAGCCCAGTCTATTACACAGTCCACACTCCCCACCATTGTCGATGTAGCCCAGTCCATCACACAGACCAGGCTTTTCACTATTGACTCCATCTACATTTCACGCTGCCTTGGCAAAGCAGCTAACATAAAATTAATGTCTAGTCCCACCTCAGTCATTCCTTCTTCTTCCTGCTCCTGTTGGGCAGAAGATACCGAAAGTTGAAAGTGGGCACCAACAGACTCACGAACAGCGTCTTCTCCTCTGACATCAGAATTCAGAATGGTCTTTCCATAAGCTAATGCACAGTCCGATTCTCCTCTACCTCATTCAGGCATTGGACTTTGTCTCTGGAACTATTGCGCTACAATGCCGAGAACTATATTCTGCACTGTATCTGTCCCTTTACTATACCTGTTGTGCTCATTCAGTTCAATAGCATTTATGTATGGTATTATCTGTGTTGTATGATTCTATATACCCACACAAGAAATACATTGTTTGAAGGTACTGACCTGTATAATCAGAATATCCCCAATTACTCTGGCAAAGATTGAGTAAGATATTTTTAAAAAAACAGAGAAACTTACCAAATATCAAAATTACAGCAGCTAGAAGGGCAGCATTATGTGATCGGGTCAGCTCCAAAACAATGAGATATGCAAAAGGAACAATACAGGAGCCCAACGTTGCACAGAGCTGGAGATATTGGGAAGGAAGAGCACAGAAGACAGAACAAGAACAAGTTAACATCTATATACTAAAACTCTTGTTTGTTTGTTTGTTCCTGAACTACAACCAAAATGGTACACGATAGCATGACAATTTTAAGCCCACCTTACTCACCGTCGGCCCTTTGGCGCTAATGGAAGAAGTTGACTGTGCCTGACGGACAGGAAGCAGCATGTGAGGCTGGGAAAGCACATCTCTGACCCGCAGACCCTCAGCATAGGAACACTGCAAGGCTGCGTACTCTCCCCTCTCCTTTACTCTCTCTACACTAACAACTGCACCACCACAGATTCCTCTGTCAAGCTCCTCAAGTTTGCGGATGACACAACCCTGATTGGACTAATCCAGGATGGGGAGGAATCTCCCTACAGACGGGAAGTAACACAGCTGGCGTCCTGGTGCCATCGCAACAACCTGGAGCTCAATGCTCTTAAGACAGTGGAACTAATTGTAGACTTTTGTCCCCCCACTCACCATCAACAACATCACAATCACAGGGAAAGGGGGGAAGGGAATGGTGCTGCACCAATGCAGGAGCGGTTTGGGACCAACAGGTCCACTTGGTCTAGTTAGAAATTAAAAATAGTAATGAGAGGATGGAAACTACACTTTCAGATTCTGTACCATAGATTCACGGAGTCAAACGGCACGAAAACAGGCCCATCAGCCCAACTTGTTCATGCCAGCCAAGATGCCCCACGCTAGCCCACTAGCCCACATCCCTCTTAACCTTTCATGAACTTGTCCAAATGTCTTTTCTCTCTCTTTAAATCTGTTTATTAGTTTTTACAATTATTTCAACAATGAACAAACAATACGCGTAAAGATACACCCCCACCCCCCACCCCCCACCCCATCCCAGACGCAGAGATAAACATTGACAATATACATTAATGACTTAGACGAAGGGATTAAAAGTACCATTAGCAAATTTGCAGATGATACTAAACTGGGGGGTAGTGTGAATTGTGAGGAAGATGCAATAAGGCTGCAGGGTGACTTGGACAGGTTGTGTGAGTGGGCGGATACATGGCAGATGCAGATTAATGTAGATAAGTGTGAGGTTATTCACTTTGGAAGTAAGAATAGAAAGGCAGATTATTATCTGAATGGTGTCAAGTTAGGAGAAGGGGGAGTTCAACGAGATCTGGGTGTCCTAGTGCATCAGTCACTGAAAGGAAGCATGCAGGTACAGCAGGCAGTGAAGAAAGCCAATGGAATGTTGGCCTTCGTAACAAGAGGAGTTGAGTATAGGAGCAAAGAGGTCCTTCTACAGTTGTACCGGGCCCTGGTGAGACCGCACCTGGAGTACTGTGTGCAGTTTTGGTCTCCAAATTTGAGGAAGGATATTCTTGCTATGGAGGGCGTGCAGCGTAGGTTCACTAGGTTAATTCCCGGAATGGCGGGACTGTCGTATGTTGAAAGGCTGGAGCGATTGGGCTTGTATACACTGGAATTTAGAAGGATGAGGGGGGATCTTATTGAAACATATAAGATAATTAGGGGATTGGACACATTAGAGGCAGGAAACATGTTCCCAATGTTGGGGGAGTCCAGAACAAGGGGCCACAGTTTAAGAATAAGGGGTAGGCCATTTAGAACGGAGATGAGGAAGAACTTTTTCAGTCAGAGAGTGGTGAAGGTGTGGAATTCTCTGCCTCAGAAGGCAGTGGAGGCCAGTTCGTTGGATGCTTTCAAGAGAGAGCTGGATAGAGCTCTTAAGGATAGCGGAGTGAGGGGGTATGGGGAGAAGGCAGGAACGGGGTACTGATTGAGAGTGATCAGCCATGATCGCATTGAATGGCGGTGCTGGCTCGAAGGGCTGAATGGCCTACTCCTGCACCTATTGTCTATTGTCTATTAGTAAAACAAATACAAAGTTTAAAAAAAAATATATAATAAAAAATTTAAATTTTGATTACAGACAAGGGAGGAAGAGTGTAGGCAGACATATAAGCAGTCAGCACTTTGGTTTATCCCCATTCTCTAAAACAATCATTAAAGTTTTTGCATAATTTAGAAACGGTAACCATGTTTCTTTAAAGCTTTCCTGTGAACCTTTGAGAGAGAATCTAATCTTCTCTAGCTTTAAGTGATATAACACATCCTTGATCCATCTATTATGAGTGGGTGGCAATACATGCTTCCAATTAAGAAGTATAAGACGTCTAGCCAAAAGAGAAGTAAAAGACATAATTACTTTTAGATATCGGGGGGTATTAGTTCCGGAAGGGACACCAAAAAGAGCTGTAAGAGGATTGGGTAGAATATCTATACCGGATATATCCCTAAAGGATTTAAAAATCCCCGTCCAAAATTCAGACAGGCGGGGGCACGTCCAAAACATGTGAATCAAGTCGGCAGGTGTTTGTCGACAACGGTTACATGCGTCACTCGTGCCGGGAAATATTCTTGCTAGTCTAGCGTTAGTGTAATGCATGCGATGCAAAATGTTACATTGTATAAGACTATGTCTAGCACAAATTGAGGAAGTGTGAACAAGTCCCAGCACAGTTTCCCATGTACGATCCGTCATGCCAAACCCCAAATCCTGTTCCCAAGCTACCTTAAGATTATGGAGAGATTCAGGCTTAATGGAGTTTATTTCAGTGTGTATAATTGAAATCAGCCTCTGCGCATTGGGATTCAAAAGAAGAATAGAATCAATTTCAGAGTAAGTGGGCTGACTTGGAAATTCTGGAAATTGCCTTTGTAAGAAGTACCTGACCTGAAAATAGCGAAATAGATGTGATCGGGGCAAGTTGAACCGTTCAGACAGGTCTGGAAATGACAAGAGGGTCCCATCACCATACAGATCATTAACAGTTCTGATACCCTTATCAAACCAGGTTTGAAAAGTAAAATCAGTACATGATGGTTTAAACAAATAATTGCGATGTATTGGAGAATACAGGGATGGCCTTGTAAGACCAAAGTGTCTCCTGAATTGCATCCAGATCTTTAAAGTGTGCGTAACGGTGGGCATAGAACAGGCAATAGAGGTAAGCGGTAAACCTGAACAAACTAAAGAGCAAAGAGAGTACTGGCACGAGGACAGCTCCATTTGTGCCCAAAGAGGAGTGTTTTCCAGATTAGACCAGTAGAGAAGCTTTTGAATATTATATGCCCAATAATACTTAAGGAAATTTGGAAGGCCCATCCCCCCCATTGACTTGGACCGCTGGAGATACTCTTTCCTGATGCGCCGTGGTTTGTTTCCACATAAAAAGGAAGATATGGTCTGGTCCAATTTTACAAATAAGCTTCCCCTAATAAATATTGGTATATGTTGAAAAAGGTATAAAAATTTTGGTAAAGTAACCGTTTTAATTAGGTTAATGCGACCGGCCAGTGATAAGGGCAGAGTAGACCAACGGTTAAAATCTTGTTTACAACGTTCTAGTAAGGGGAGAAAATTTGCATTAAAAATATGGGAGAAGGATTTAGTGATGACAATGCCAAGGTATTTAAACCCAAATGTCTTTTAAGTATTTTAATTGTACCCACCTCTGGCAGTATATTTCATTTACCCAACATCCTCCCTGTGAAAAACCTGCCCCTCAGATTCCCTTGAAGTCTCTCCCATTCTCACCTTAAACCTATGTCCTCTATGCGTTTCCTTTAGTCTGAGAAAAAGACTGTGACCCTCTATTCTATGCTCATGATCAGCCATGATCATATTGAATGGCGGTGCAGGCTCGAAGGGCCGAATGGCCTACTCCTGCACCTATTTTCTATGTTTCTATGTTTCTATCTATGGCTTTCATAATTTTAAACTCCAGGGTAAAATCATCTCTCAGTATCCTTCACTCCAGGAAAACAATCCTTAGTCTATCCTTTGTAACAAGTGTCTCCGTAACAACCTGGAACTCAATGCTCTTCAGACTGGAACTATTAGGAGAGCTCCCCCTCCCATCCCCCCACTCACCATCAACAACACCACAGTCACATCTGTGGAGTCATTTAAGTTGCTTGGAACCATCAACTCCAAGGACCTTAAATGGGGGGCCACCATCGACTCCACAGTCAAAAAGGCCCAACAGAGGATGTACTTCCTGTGGCAGCTGAGGAAACACAATCTGCCACAGGCAATGATGGTCCAATTCTATACTGCCATTGTAGAGTCTGTCCTCACCTTCTCCATCATGGTCTGGTTTGGCTCAGCCATCAAGCATGACATCTGGAGGCTGCAACGAATCGTTCGCTCAGCTGAGAAGGTTGTTGGCTGCATCTTCCCCCCATTGACAAACTGTACACTGCAAGGGCCAGGAAGCGAGCGGGCAAGATCATCTCTGACCCCTCTCACCCTGGCCACAAACTCTTTGAAGCATTTCCCTCTGGAAGGCGACTCCGGTCTGTCAAAGCAGCCACAGCCAGACATAAAAACAGCTTTTTTCCACGAGTAGTCTGTAACCTCTTTTTGCTCTGGTTTATTTCACTCACATGTTTAAACTGTAATGTTATATTCTTAATGTTTTAAGCTTTATTCTTAATTGTTTACTGTATGTTCGTGTTGCTACTTGGAGCGGAGCACCAAGGCACATTCCTTGTATGTGTACATATTTGGCCAATAATCTTATTCATTCATTCATCCAGTCACTCCTCATAACTCAAGCCCTTCAGTCCCAGCAACATCTATGAATCTTTACTGCATCTTCTCCAGCTTAATCAAATCCTTCCTCCCATATGATGATGGGAACTGCAGACAATACTCCAAGTGCAGCTTGACTAATGATATTAAGAGGATAAAGTCATACAGCACAAAACTTCAGCCAAACTAGTTCGTATCACCTTGAAAGGTGATGAAAGCTAATGTACATGTGAAACAAGCATCTAAGATATTTGGCGGGTAATTACAAAGAACTCCAGGAAACATCAACATAGTGTACTTTTTGTTGAAAATATCTTTCATAGCAAAATCTGCATCCTATACTGATTCAATAAATATACATCTAAAAAAACAAACATATACAAACTGGTATCTCTCTGCTCCTTTTCCTCACAAAGTACCTGCAGTTTAAGTACATGACCACCTGTCCACCATCATCCGCCATTTCTTACCGCTCTCATGCCATAATAGTTGTGGTGTTCATACTTGTCTCCAGGTTTCTTAAAGGGGAAGGTACCATCATATCCAGTGAGATATCCCGCTAATCCAATTAACATCTAAAAACAGGATGATGATAACAATGCATACAGCCAAAAACAGTTACAGGTAAACAAAACATTAAAAACATCACTTCTGGTCAAGAAAGCAATTCAAAAGCAAAGAGAGAACTGGGATATATTTCTAGACAAAACAAGTCAAAAATAGAGATATTTGACAAATGGTCAAATCCAGAAAGCACTGCAGCTCTATTCTCTCTGTTATAGAAGGACATTAAAATATTGGAGAAAGTAAAAAGATATACAAGGATTACATCGGAATGGAGAAACCAGGGCTTTACATTAGAAATATGTTTAAAAGACACCTCAGAATTGTTTAAAATTATGACAGGTTGGTCAGGCTAAATTTTGGGAAAATGTTTTCATAGTAGGGTAATCTACAAGTATACTTTAAAAATCCAAATGCAAAATAAGGAACAAAGCATGGCAGAAAGTTTGTAATAGAAAAAAAATGCCTGAATTACTCAGCAGATCAGACATCAGACGTGCGGCCTGAAACAATTTTGCACCTGGCATTTTATGCGTGCAAGGTTAGGATGTTATCTGAAACATTAACTCTTATTATTGCTCTTTCCAAGGATGTGAGATTTGTTCATTCCAAGTGATCAGAATATCACTATCACAAGGGATTTGCAGCCCTGTCAGAGCTCCAGGCAATTCAGTCAAGTTTGAGAGAAAACACAGAAGTGAAAGAAATGTTAAAAATCCAAGGATGGAAAGGGACTTGAGCAGCAGACTTTATCCAGCTGACTACCTGAATCACCAAGGCAGAAAAGGCTATGGATCACATGTCCTTGATGAACAGCATGGGCTGAAGTGACTATTTAAGACCCTGTGACTTCAGTTGGGCATTTGGATAGATACATGGTTTAGAGGACAAATGGGACTAGTCTAGATGGGGCATCTTGGTTAGTTAGCATGGGCAAGTTGGGCCAAAGGGCCTATCTCCATGCTGCATGACTCTGCAATTGCAAAAACTGTGCTTTTGGCTAAAACACATTAAAAAAAAGAAAACAAATATACTTTTCAAAGGAGATGCAAGTGACACTTTCATCAAATACTAATTATATTTATTATGGACAATTTTCTCTACTGCTCTCTCATTCCACAGCAATCCCCATCAACTTTTATTTCTTTAATTCTTTATAGAGGTATTCATACCTTGCCCAGTGGAGGATGAACATCAAAGAAAAATGTCTGGTTGATGTAATAACTTCCCATTTTTCCAAAGTGAGTTTCGTCCCAACTGTTAAGAGGAATAAAAATCCACAATGCTAGATTTTAAAAATGCTGCTTTGTTAGCCAGATTCCTTACAAGCACATTCCACAGCCCTGTGTAGCTAATGCATGCAAAGTAAATTGCTTATTAAAGAAAAGAGCCATCAAGTCCAACAGCTTAGTTCAGCCCAATTTGTCCATGCTGAGCAAGATATCTATCTGAACTCATTATCCATATCCCTCTAAACCTTTCCTATCCATATATCTGTCTGAATGTCTTTTAAACATTGTAAATGTAGCTATCCTTAGTTTCCTTTGGCAGCTCATTCCATATTCCCATCACCCTCCGACTGAAACATTTGCACTTAGCTCAACAGAGGATGTACTTGCTGCGGCAACTGAGGAAACACAATCTGCCACAGGCAATGATGGTCCAATTCTATACTGCTATCATTGAGTCTGTCCTCACCTTCTCCATCATGGTCTGGTTTGGCTCAGCCACCAAGCACGACATCCGGAGGCTGCAACGGATCGTTCGCACAGCCGAGAAGGTTGTTGGCTGCAACCTTCCCCCCATGGACAAACTACACTGCAAGGGCCAGGAAGCGAGCGGGCAAGATCATCTCTGACCCCTCTCACCCCGGCCACAAACTCTTCGAAGCACTTCCCTCTGGAAGGCAACTCCGGACTGTCAAAGCAGCCACAGCCAGACATAAAAATAGTTATGGTCTCCTAATTTGAGGAAGGACATCCTTGCTATTGAAGCAGTGCAGCGTAGATTCACGAAGTTAATGGTGGGACTGTCATATGGCGGGACTGTCCAATGAGGAAAGATTAGAAAGAGTGGGCTTGTATTCACTGGAATTTAGAAGGATGAGAGGGGATCTTATAGATACGTATAAAATTATAAAAAGACTGGACAAGCTAGATGCAGGAAAAATGTTCCCAATGTTGGAGGATTTCAGAACCAGGGGCACAGCCCAAGAATAAAGGAGAGGCCATTTAAAACTGAGTTGAAAAGAAAACGTTTTCACCCAGAGAGTTGTGAATTTGTGGAGTTCTCTGCCACAGAAGGCAGTGGAAGCCAATTCAATGGATAAATTTAAAATAATTAGATAGAGCTATGTTTTTAATGTTTTTTACATGTACCTGTCCACATGTCTCTTAAAAGTTATGATAGTACCTGCCTCAACTACCTCCTCCTGCAACTCGTTCCATGAACCCACCACCCTTTGTATAAAAATAATTACCCCTCACGTTCCTTTTAAATCTTTCCCATCTCACCTTAAACCTATGTCTTCTGGCTCTCGATTACCCTACTCTGCGCGAAAGACTTTGTGCATTTACCTGATCTATTCCTCTCATGATTTTGTACACCTCAATAAGAACGCCCCTTATCCTCCTGTGCTCCTAGCCTGCAGAAGACTTCATGATTTTATTAAAGGCCATTTTAATACATTTTGGTTTCACCGTGTAAAAATTACAGCTGTGTTTATACATAGGTATACATGCGATTACAGGGCACCATAATGTTTGGGAAACATGGCTTCACGGGTGTTTGCAGTTGCTCAGGTGCTTTTAATTGGCTCGTTAATGCAGATATAAGAGAGTTCTCAGCACCTAGTCTTTCCTCCAGCCTTTCCATCACCTTTGGAAATTTTTAGTGCTGTTTATCAACATGAGGACCAAAGTTGTGCCAATGAAAGTCAAATAAGCCATTATGAGACTGAGAAACAAGAATAAAACTGTTAAACAAAACCTTAGGCTTACCAAAATCAACTGTTTGGAACATCATTAAGACGAAAGAGAGCTTACTAATCGCAAAGGGACTGGCAGGCCAAGGAAGATCTCCACAGCTGATGACAGAAGAATTAAATACCTGTCTGACAGATCAGAAACACTCTTCAGGAGTCAGGTGTGGATTTGTCAATGACCACTGTCCGCAGAAGACTTCATGAACAGAAATACAGAGGCTACACTGCAAGACGCAAACCACTGGTTAGCCGAAAAAATAGGATTGCCAGGTTACAGTTTGCCAAGAAGTACTTAAAAGAGCAATCACAGTTCTGGAAAAAGGTCTTGTGGACAGATGAGACAAAGATGAACTTTTATTACAGTGATGGCAAGTGCAAAGTAAGGAGGAGAGAAGGAACTGCCCAAGATCCAAAGCATACCACCACATCTGTGAAACACGGTGATGGGGGTGTTATGACCTGGGCATGTATGGCTGCTGAAGGTACTGGCTCACATCTTCATTGATAGTACAACTGCTGATGGTAGTAGCATAATACATTCTGACGTGTATAGACACATTCTATCTGCTCAAGTTCAAACAAATTCCTCAAAACTCATTGGTCGGGCGGTTCATTCTACAGCTGGACAATGATCCCAAACATACTGTTAAAGCAACAAAGGAGTTTTTCAAAGCTAAAAAATGATCAATTCTTGAGTGGCCAAGTCAATCACCCAATCTGAACCCAATTGAGCATGCCTTTTATAAATGGGACTAGCCCCCAAAACAAGCATAAGCCCAAGATGGCTGCAATACAGGCCTGGAAGTGCATCACCAGAGAAGACACCAAGCAACTGATGATGTCCATGAATCGCAGACTTCAGGCAGTCATTGCTTGCAAAGGATATGCAACAAAATACTAAACATGACTACTTTCATTTATATGACATTGCTGTGGCCCAAACATTATGAAATGGGGGGGACTATGTATAAACACTGCTGTAATTTCCACATGGTGAAACCAAAATGTATAAAAATGGCCTTTATTAAAATCTGAGAATGTGCACGTTAACCATATGTGATTTTTTTCTATTACAAATCCCAAATTGTGGAGTACAGAGGCAAATGTATGATGGGACTGTCCCAAATATTATGGAGGGCACTGTATAAATGTAAGAGTTGTATTTTGACATTGTTACAACATTTATAACAACATTTATAACAATTATACTCAACATTTACACTATATCGTCTGACTGATGAAGGCCAATGTGCCGAATGCCTTTGTGACAAAGCCTAGCATGACATCACCTATTCCTTCTCTCCAGAGATGCTGCCTGTCCCGCTCAGTTACTCCAGCATTTTGTGTCTACTTTCTATCCATTTAGCTATCTCTCCTTATGTGTTATAACCTTCACAAGCAGCCTACCATGCAGAACCTGGTCAAACGTCTTGCTGAAATCCATATATACAACTTCTACAGCTCTTGCTATCATCAACCTTTTTGGTCACGTCTTCAAAAAACTTAATTAGATTTGTGAGACACGATATCCCACGTACAAAACCATTAATCAGCTCTTGTCCATATTGTCATGTACATATTATCCCTCAGAATACTCCACCCTGGGGTCTTCCTCTTTACCCCTTTACCCCCCCCCCCTCCCCCATCACTCTCCCCTCCCTCCCCCTGGGTCTCTGTCCTCCCTCTGGGTCTCTCTTTCCTCCCTCTGGGTCTCTCTTTCCTCCCCCTCCCTGGGTCTTTCTCCCCCCCTCCTCTGTCTACACCCCCCTCTCTACCCCCACTCCGTCTACCCCCACTTTGACTAACCCCACCCCTCTGTCTTTCTGCCCTGCCTGGGTCTCTCTCTCCCCTCCCCTACACTACATTTATCTTCCCTCCCGAGTTCCACGTCCCAGGTTTCTACCACCAAATTTCTTCCACCTTTCCCCACCTCCGCCAAGGTCTCTCCTCCCTCCCCGCCCACACTACACCTGTCTCCCCTCCCACCCCCTCACACACCAGTCTCTACACCTGTCTCCCCCCACACTATACCTGTCCACTACACCTGTCTCCCCCCACACTATACCTGTCTCCCCCACACTATACCTGTCTCCCCCCACACTGTACCTGTCTCCCCCCACACTGTACCTATCTCCCCCGTCCACTACACCTGTCTCCCCCACACTACATCTGTCCACTACACCTGTCTCCCCCCCACACTACACCTGTCCACTACACCTGTCTCCCCCACACTATACCTGTCTCCCCCCCACACTACACCTGTCCACTATACCTATCTCCCCCACACTATACCTGTCTCCCCCCCACACTACACCTGTCCACTACACCTGTCTCCCCCACACTATACCTGTCTCCCCCCCACACTACACCTATCTCCCCCACACTATACCTGTCTCCCCCCCACACTACACCTGTCCACTACACCTATCTCCCCCACACTGTACCTGTCTCACCTGTCCACTATACCTGTCTCCCCCCCACACTACACCTGTCCACTACACCTATCTCCCCCACACTGTACCTGTCTCACCTGTCCACTATACCTGTCTCCCCCCCACACTACACCTGTCCACTACACCTATCTCCCCCACACTGTACCTGTCTCACCTGTCCACTATACCTGTCTCCCCCCCACACTACACCTGTCCACTACACCTGTCTCCCCCACACTATACCTGTCTCCCCCCCACACTACACCTATCTCCCCCACACTATACCTGTCTCCCCCCCACACTACACCTGTCCACTACACCTGTCTCCCCCACACTATACCTGTCTCCCCCCACACTACACCTATCTCCCCCACACTATACCTGTCTCCCCCCCACACTACACCTGTCCACTACACCTGTCTCCCCCACACTTTACCTGTCTCCCCCACACCTGTCACCCACCAGACGTGCTGCGGCTCCGACAGCCGGTAGAAGCGGCTAAGTAGCGACAGGGCGGTGACAAGCGGCAGCAGGAGGCCGCGGGCCGAAGCCGCTTTACAGGCCGGGCCCGGGCGCTCGGACATGTTTCCCGCCGCGCTCAAGTCACCGGCGCCCCGGGCGCGCTCAGCCGCTCTGCAGGGCATCGCTGTGCAGGATATCCCGCCGCAGGCCGGCCGGGCGGTCAGGCAGGCAGGTAGGTAGGCAGGTTGGGCGGTCAGGCAGGTAGGTAGGTAGGCCGGCCAGGCGGGCGGTCAGGCTCCACTAGGCCGCGTCTCCACAGCAACGGCAGCTCCGCGCATGCGCGGAACCCATTGTGCCGGGCTGCCCCGAAGACGCAAAGGCAAGTGCTGGAGTAGCTCAGAGGGTCAGGTGGGCGGGCAGTACCTGGAGGGATGGACAGGTGAGTGGGGCCCTTCAGACTGAGTAGCTCAGAGGGTCAGGTGGGCGGGCAGTACCTGGAGGGATGGACAGGTGAGTGGGGCCCTTCAGACTGAGTAGCTCAGAGGGTCAGGTGGGCGGGCAGTACCTGGAGGGATGGACAGGTGAGTGGCCTTTCAGGGTGGGGCCCTTCAGACTGAGTAGCTCAGAGGGTCAGGCGGGCGGGCAGCACCTGGAGGGGTGGACCCTTCTTCAGACTGAGTAGCTCAGAGGGTCAGGTGGGCCCTAGTGAGACCACACCTGGAGTACTGTGTGCAGTTTTGGTCTCCAAATTTCAGGAAGGATATTCTTGCTATGGAGGGCGTGCAGCGTAGGTTCACTAGGTTAATTCCTGGAATGGCAGGACTGTCGTATGTTGAAAGACTGGAGCGACTAGGCTTGTATACACTGGAATTTAGAAGGATGAGAGGGGATCTTATTGAAACATATAAGATTATTAAGGGGTTGCACACGTTAGAGGCAGGAAGCATGTTCCCAATGTTGGGGGAGTCCAGAACAAGGGGCCACAGTTTAAGAATTGAGGCCATTTAGAACTGAGATGAGGAAAAACTTTTTCAGTCAGAGAGTTGTGAATCTGTGGAATTCTCTGCTTCAGAAGGCAGTGGAGGGCAATTCTCTGAATGCATTCAAGAGAGAGCTAGATAGCGGAGTCAGGGGGTATGGGGAGAAGGCAGGAACGGGGTACTGATTGAGAATGATCAGCCATGATCACATTGAATGGCGGTGCTGCCTCGAAGGGCCGAATGGCCTCCTCCTGCGCCTATTGTCTATTGTCTAAGGGATGGGTGACGTTTGGGATCAAGACCCTTCAGACTGACGTCAGGGGGGAGGGAGGCAGATAAAGAAGGGTGAAGGTGTGAAAACAGGGCAAAGGGAATGAAGTTCAAGGAAAATGTCGGTAGTTGAGGCAGATACTGTAACTGCATATAAAAGGCACTTGAGCAGGTACATGGATAGGAAATGTTGAGGAATATGGGCCAAATTCGACGAGCATTTTGATCGACAAAGGTGAGTTGGACCGAAGGGCCGATTTCCGTGCTGTATGACTCTTGTGGCTGTAAATGGGTGTGCACCAGAGCGGGGGAAGGATGTTTCTTAAAATTGAACACTTCAATGTTCATATTGTTGGATTCTACCCAACGTACCCAATTCTATGAAGGAATGTAGTGCCAGGGAGATAGTGTGAACTTGTAGCAGTGCATCAAAGCTGTTTGGGAGGCTGAAGTTGCTGTGCGCCATGATCAGCCTCTCGAAGCATTTCATGATGGTGGATGGCAGAGCCACCAGCCAGGTCATTGAGGCAGGTTACCTTGTTCAGCACTGACATTGTGGGCTGAAGGGCATGTTCCTATGCTGTTCTGTTTTATATTTTATGCAGTCTTTTATGTCTCCATGGCAAAGCTTGTCAGGCTAGTTCTACAGCAAATAAAAAATTGTCTTTGCTGTGCCAAAAGTCCCTGTTTCAATAGATTCTGCAGTATCCTAGGACAGATAACCCTAACCAGAACATCTCAATCCAAGATCTTTGTCTTGCATTTTTTTCCAACTTCACATCCAACCTCCCACCACAAACGTCAAGAACAAGAGCTTTAGACACAGGGGAACACTGCCACACACAGGCTTCCTTCCAAGTTGCATAACATCCCACAGTGGAAGTGTGTAGGAAGGAACTGCAGATGCTGGTTTAAACTGAAGATAGACTCAAAATGCTGAAGTAACTCAGCGGGACAGGCAGCATGTCAGTCTATTTAGCTGCCTACCACGTTGAGTTACTCTAACATTTTGTGTCTATCCCACTGTGGAAATTCATCTCAGGTACTTGATCTGAAACCCCTTCCCCTTAATTGTGGGGATTTCTTAACAAATCTTCTTATCGAGTCCAAAATTGTAGACTTTTGAAGAGATCCCCCTCCCCCAACTCACCATCAACATCACCATAGTCACATCTGTGGAGTCATTTAAGTTCCTTGGAACCATCATTGTTGTAGTTCGTGCCCTATGAACAGAATAGTCAGACAACCAAAATCATTTAACCTCTTTATTCTATTCACCCAGGTGGGAGAGAGCCTAGCTACTGGAGAGTTTAGAAATGCTCAGGCAGCTAGTGTAGCCTCTCTCTCCGAAAGCTAGCATTTACACACCTTTTATACCCTAAATACATGTGCCAGTATTTTTCCATCACGCAAGTTTACAATGCCCTATAAATCTTTATGTGTCTTTCGGGACCTCCGTGTCCGTCGTGTCCATCGTGACTTCTTCTTTCTTGGGGAAAAAAGGGCAGAACATATGGCAAGATGTTCTTCTTAACACTTCAAAGCTTTGAGGCCAGTTGCTGATATCAGAGGATACGATCAGCCATAAACCGCGCTTCCATGCTGACAATAGGATGCCCCAGGAATAATCCGAGCTGGAGCTTTTACACTCCTGCAATAAAACCCACATTGCTGCATTCGTAATGTTAGTCCTTACATTCCCCTCTTTGATTATACTATAATCACAGTCTTTTAAAGTGGTCGATTGACAAATATTTGACATATACATGGACCGAAGCAATAACAGATTAACAGGATCACAACAATTAACGCAATGATACTGCCATAATGGAGAATCGGCCCCCACAAATATCGTAAACCAAACCAATCCCATCCTGAAGCATTAATTCGATCTTGGGCTAAATCTGCCCCTATTTTCTTAGTCAAGTCAAGTCAATTTTATTTGTATAACACATCTAAAAACAACCCACATTGACCAAAGCGCTGTACATCAGTTCAGGTACTAAGAACAAACATACAATGGCACACAAACATAACAGCACATACATAAACAGTTCACAGCACCCCCTCAGAGGGCTCAAACGCTAAATGCTCTTTCTATAACCTCTTTCACATGCTCCGCGATATTGGTGATATTAGAGGATACATCTGGTACAAATGTACAACATTCTTGCCCTATCATAGCACAGGTGCCCCCTTTCTCGGCTAGCAGGAAATCTAAGGCCATACGATTCTGGAGAGCAACAAGACGCAGGGCCATCATTTCAGTTGTTAACTGGCCTATTTGTTCCTGAGTCTCGTACAGTCCATCAGCCGTACAATTTGCTAATTGTTCCAAGGCACTAGCTAAGTTTCAAATTTCAGTTCCCGCCCGAGCGGTTCCCCATCTCGGGAATATTATCCACCAAAACCTCTCAAACTCGGATACAGCTCGTTTAGAGCTCCACTCTGGATGCTGTAGAGGATGATCTTTATAATTCATAAATGTGGGATTACAAAAGCTAGATAACAGCACCCTGTCCAGGTCTCATAAGATCCCTGATCATACTGTGGCGAAAGTCCTGGTAACCAGACATATGCTCAGCTCCCACATATTAAGTAAATCCCATTAAGAGGTATTGGGGGAACTGCAGTACTGATATGGGTGCATGTGCTGAATCCCACAGACAGGCTAACTTCATTTGGTCTAGATCCCATTCTACAGAAACAGGTTGTATTTATTGGTGTTTCTGGAGAGTCATGAGGAGAATTAACTTGTATTCGGGGCCAATTCTCCTGTGTTTGATTAAGATAGGGTCTCAAGGACCACCCATTAAAACACTGACATCCACAGTCATCTGATTGGTTGTCATAATCCGTACACCAATTATTGGGGTCAGGGCTCTGAGTGATTCAAAAAGAACTAGGCAGATCTGACTTCACTCGGAGTGAAGGGGACCGGGTAAAGAGGCATCATGCTTTTTCCATTTGTTGGAACCTGGAGCGCACACCCAACAGGCAGACCGTTCCACCTGGGAAGCGTATGTCTGACATAAAGAGAGGAAACGATTGGTTCGCCAGAGACCCGAGGTTTGCCCTTCTATCTGACTACCGAGGGTCAATATAATCCACAATCCCATTTTAGCCTCATGTTGTCCCGTGGTTTCTGGGTGTCTCGGACCTGAGAATGCTAGGCTGATAAAGATTGGGTTAATAATTTCATATATTCAATTAAACGCTCATCCAGGGCGTGCAGTTCATGGAGGTTGATTCACCCCTCTCCCTCCATCCCCCAAGGGGTTCGGAGTGGTTTCCCGTATAATACCTCAACTGGGGTTAATCCTGTAGTAGAGTGGGGTTATACGCATAGAGATTTTCTAAATGTGGTCCTCAGGCATTGAATAAATGAAAAGCAAAATACTTCCTTTAAATATCTTATGTACCCACTGACCCAAGTAAATAGGCTTCAAAGGCTAATTTATCAACTAAGCTAGCACAAAATGGGAAGGGTCCACAATTCCAGCACAATTGTAATCCTCAATTCATTCTCAAATATTCAATTCATCCAGTTAAAAAACAAATGTTGAAATGTGAAGCCAAAGATACAGAGTCCCAGTTCTTTTAGACCATCTACACTAGTCCAGCAGTCTTGTGCTCAAGTTTCCTTCTTTGTTATATCCCTGTATGAAGGGGTACCTCAATGAGAATTGCTGAATTATTGCATGCACATCCTGAACACGTGGAACAGCCAGAATACTGGACGTGTGTAGAACAGCTGCTATCAACTGTTTTTGTTCCTGCAAAAACTGGCATTCATAATCCTTGGGTGACAACATCAGCTCTGTCACATGCTGACCTGGTGTTCTAAAACACCAGCTCACCCTCCGAGCAAATATCGCTCTCAATACTAGGCAGTAAATAAGTCAATAATAAAGCGTGCACGGAATAGGAGTAAGGAAAGGTGTTATCCATAAAATAGTTCACCATGAAGTTGCTATGCCTGATTAAAAGCTTTGTCAACTTGTAACATGAATTTAAAAATACCTGGACTGAAAGACAAAAACAAAATTCCCGTGTAACCTCCAATTTTTCCAAAGTACAAGGCCAATTTATTTCATAGTGTGCCATTTGCTCGTTCCATTATACCTGCAGCTTGTGGATGATGTACGCAGTGGAACTGCTGGCAGATATTTAACTGTTCGCACATTTCCTCATTAACTTTGGCTGCAAAATAGGGTCCATTGTCCAAAATGCTCAATGTACACAGTAGTCCAAACCTCGGCACTATTTGTGTCTCAATGCAAGGAGTATACGTAATAAGGTGGATGAATTAAATGTGGAGATAGTTATTAATGATTATGATATAGTTGGGATTACGGAGACATGGCTCCAGGGTGACCAAGGCTGGGAGCTCAACATCCAAGGATATTCTATATTCAGGCGGGATAGACAGAAAGGAAAAGGAGGTGGGGTAGCGTTACTGGTTAGAGAGGAGATTAAAGCAGTGGAAAGGAAGGACATTAGCTTGGAGGAAGTGGAATCGATATGGGTAGAGCTACGAAACACTAAGGGGCAGAAAACGCTAGTGGGAGTTGTGTACAGGCCACCTAACAGCAGTAGGGAGGTTGGGGATGGCATCAAGCAGGAAATTAGAAATGCATGCACTAAAGGCGCAGCAGTTATAATGGGTGACTTCAATCTACATATAGATTGGGTGAACCAAACTGGCAGGGGTGCTGATGTAGAGGATTTCTTGGAATGTTTGAGAGATGGTTTTCTAAACCAACATGTCGAGGAACCAACGAGAGAACAGGCCATTCTAGACTGGGTATTGAGTAATGAGGAAGGGTTAGTTAGCAGTGTTGTTGTGCGAGGTCCCTTGGGCAAGAGTGATCATAATATGGTAGAGTTCTTCATTAGGATGGAGAGTGACAAAGTCGATACAGAAACAAGTGTTCTGAACTTAAAGAAAGGTAACTTTGAGGGTATGAGGCGTGAATTGTCCAAGATAGACTGGCGATTGATGCTGAAAGGGTTGACGGTGGACATGCAATGGAAGGCATTTAAAGGTCGCATGGATGAACTACAACAAGTGTTCATCCCAGTTTGGCAAAAGAACAAACCAGGAAAGGTAGTGCATCCGTGGCTAACAAGGGAAATCAAGGATAGTATTAAAACAAAAGATGAAGCATACAGATTAGCCAGAAAAAGTAGCATACCAGAAGACTGGGAGAAATTCAGAGTCCAGCAGAGGAGGACAAAGGGCTTAATTAGGAAAGGGAAAATAGATTATGAGGGAAAACTGGCAAGGAACATAAAAACAGACTGCAAAAGCTTTTATAGATATGTCAGGAAAAGATTAGTTAAGGCAAATGTAGGTCCCTTGCAGTCGGAAACAGGTGAATTGATCATAGGGAACAAGGAGATGACAGACCAATTGAACAAATACTTTGGTTCTGTCTTCACTAAGGAAGACATAAACCGTCTGCCGGAAATAGCGGGGGACCGGGGGTCAAATGAGATGGAGGAACTGAGGGAAATCCAGGTTAGTCGGGAAGTGGTGTTAGGTAAATTAAATGGATTAAAGGCAGACAAATCCCCAGGGCCAGATAGGCTGCATCCCAGAGTGCTTAAGGAAGTAGCCTCAGAAATAGTGGATGCATTAGTGATAATTTTTCAAAACTCTTTAGATTCTGGAGTAGTTCCTGAGGACTGGAGGGTAGCTAATGTAACCCCACTTTTTAAAAAGGGAGGGAGAGAGAAAACGGGGAATTATAGACCAGTTAGCCTAACATCGGTAGTGGGGAAAATGCTAGAGTCAGTTATTAAAGATGTGATAGCATTACATTTGGAAAGTGGTGATATCATCGGACAAAGTCAGCATGGATTTACCAAAGGCAAATCATGTCTGACGAATCTTATAGAATTTTTCGAGGATGTAACTAGTAGAGTGGATAAGGGAGAACCAGTCGATGTGTTATATCTGGACTTTCAGAAGGCCTTCGACAAGGTCCCACATAGGAGATTGGTGTACAAACTTAAAGCACACGGTATTGAGGGTTCAGTGTTGAGGTGGATAGAAAATTGGTTGGCGGACAGGAAGCAAAGAGTAGGAATAAACGGGTCCTTTTCGGAATGGCAGGCAGTGACTAGTGGGGTACCGCAAGGCTCAGTGCTGGGACCCCAGTTATTTACAGTGTATATTAATGATTTGGACGAGGGAATTGAATGCAACATCTCTAAGTTTGCGGATGACACGAAGCTGGGT
This sequence comes from Rhinoraja longicauda, assembly GCF_053455715.1. Taxonomy (NCBI): domain Eukaryota; kingdom Metazoa; phylum Chordata; class Chondrichthyes; order Rajiformes; family Arhynchobatidae; genus Rhinoraja; species Rhinoraja longicauda. The sequence goes on from NC_135962.1 coordinate 61,978,029, forward strand.
GGCAGTGTTAGCTGCGAGGAGGATGCTAGGAGGCTGCAGAGTGACTTGGATAGATTAGGCGAGTGGGCAAATGCATGGCAGATGCAATATAATGTGGATAAATGTGAGGTTATCCACTTTGGCGGCAAGAACAGGAAAGCAGAGTATTACCTGAATGGTGACCGATTGGGAGAAGGGGAGATGCAACGGGACCTGGGTGTCATGGTGCACCAGTCATTGAAAGCAAGCATGCAGGTGCAGCAGGCAGTGAAGAAAGCGAACGGTATGTTGGCATTCATAGCAAGAGGATTTGAGTTTAGGAGCAGGGAGGTTCTGCTGCAGTTGTACAGGGCCTTGGTGAGACCGCACCTGGAGTATTGTGTGCAGTTTTGGTCTCCTAACCTGTGGAAAGACGTTCTTGCCTTAGAGGGAGTACAGAGAAGGTTCACCAGATTGATCCCTGGGATGGCGGGACTTACATATGAGGAAAGACTGGATAGACTGGGCTTGTACTCGCTGGAATTTAGAAGACTGAGGGGGGATCTTATAGAAACATATAAAATTCTTAAGGGGTTGGAGAGGCTAGATGCGGGAAGATTGTTCCCCATGTTGGGGGAGTCCAGAACCAGGGGTCACAGCTTAAGGATAAGGGGGAAGTCTTTTAGGACCGAGATGAGAAAACATTTCTTCACACAGAGAGTGGTGAGTCTGTGGAATTCTCTGCCACAGAAGGTAGTTGAGGCCAGTTCATTGGCTATATTTAAGAGGGAGTTAGATGTGGCCCTTTATTCTAAGGGGATCAGGGGGTATGGAGAGAAGGCAGGTACAGGCTACTGAGCTGAATGATCAGCCATGATCATATTGAATGGCGGTGCAGGCTCGAAGGGCCGAATGGCCTACTCCTGCACCTATTTTCTATGTTTCTATGTTTCTATCATACAGTGGGTGTAATTCGAATTTAACTCCGTTTGATCCTGCATTACCCTTTCCAGTTCTTTTTCTACCTCTTCATTCTGTCTCCAAGTCATTACATCAGATGACCATCCTGAAAATTGCGTTTCTTGTAATCCTCTATCCCAAGCATTACATAGTTTTATTCCTTCTCCCATCAATCCTCCTACTGTCTGTATCTTATTTTGTAGGGTCTCTATATCGAAGGAATTTAACGTTCCTATTGCAGTTCCAACACCTCCATTGTACTTTCAGCAACGTTACATTCACTCTGCTTCCTGGATTCATATTCTATCCTGACGGTCAAATTTAACACATTCGGGGATCTAACCATTGGGGTACAAGTTGTATACATTCGCCTTAAATGTCCTACATTGGATTTTTCCTGGTCTCGTACTGACCAAATTATTACTAGGGGGTGCCTTCCTTCTATCTGGGTAGCATTGGTACACGCCAACCAATCATCTTTCTTCAGAATGTAAGTGCTGCTACTTGTCCCCCAGCGGATCCAGCCCTTTCTGCTCCATTCCCTTAACGCAGTTTGATTACTCAACCATGCGGTTCCATCTCCTCTTTCACAAGTCATGCTTACATTCCATTTAGTGGTCAAATTGACCTTCCCTTGGTTATGTGTAATAACCATTAGTTGTCTTTTTGCTGCATACCCTCCGCACCCCTCAGGGCATTGTACTTCATACTTCTCTACTGCGCATGCTGTGTTGGCTGGACATGTAAAGCTCTCCTGCGTTCTACTGCAAGAGTCCCTTCTCCAGTCTATTCTTCCCCTCATCTCTTCTCGTAGAGACGACTGATGTAACCCTCGTTCGTCTAGACCGACCCTGATATGGCTGCTGCTTCTTACATGAAAAACTAAATTCATCTGTCAGGCATTGGAAATTAAACTGGCACAAAGTGTGTCCGCAGGGTACGACCCAATAGGCTTGGTCTCTCAATTGTTTAGCTCTGGTCTTATTAAACCATCCTGAGCAGGGTCCTATTCTTTCTGCCTTCCAGGGTATTGTGCCATTGCCTCCTCTGCATATCATCTGATCGTCTCTACATAAATGTCATGGAGTAAATATAGATTGACCACAATCCCATATAGATCTTGAGTGCATTTCCCCTAATAGTGGGAGTAACAATAGCAAAATGAACATTATTTTACAATGCTAAACATTATATAGTTTGAGATTTCAGACTGGATGTCAAAGTCCTATCGAGACCTTCGGCTTCAATTCATCGGCTAAACACATCAACAATAACTAAGCAATACTTATAACTATGCACACGTGGCAATTCAATAAAATCAATTTGTAAACCCCAATGTATTTTGGGGTGATACCATGTAGCATTTATTACATCCAACATTCCCCTCTTACCAGCATAGGTAAGAGAGTGCACATAATGCAACAAAACAGGTAAAAGCGCGTTAGGGACACAAACTTTGCCAGAGGCAGTAACCCAAAGCGAGTCAGATTCACGAGGGGAACACCCATCCTGGCTCCACTGGTGTCTCTCAGCCTCGGGGGCGTCCCCCTGAAGCTGGCAGAATTCCGAAACACTGGGCATAGCAGTAGTTGCAGAAAACTGCTGTTGTTCACCTGAAGAAACTAAAATGGTAGGGGTCAGGGCCTCTGTGCTTGCCAATGTGTCAGCCAATGCATTCCCGAAAGAAATGGGATCCTTGGCAGATGTATGTGAATTACATTTAATGACAGCCAAGGTTTTCGGGAGTGCTAAACCCGCTAGTAGATTTCGGACAAACAGGGCATTTTTAATAGGAGTGCCTGCTGCAGTCAAAAAGCCCCTGTACTGCCACAGGTTACCAAAATCATGTGCAACCCCAAAAGCATATCGTGAGTCGGTATAAATATTAGCACGTTGGTCAACGCAAAGGTGGCAGGCCCGCGTGAGGGCAAATAATTCAGCCTGCTGGGCAGAATGAGGTGTACTGAAAGAGGCGAGGGTAGGCAGTATCCTCAATCTCTAGCGCCGATCGTGCGGATTCTTGTTCGTGGCGCAACTTAACCCTTTGTCTGGGACCTATCCATATTCCCTGATGCTGTCTCATAATCGGGGGGTTGTCCCGAGTATCCTGGCGGGGAGGGTAGAACCGGTGGCTCTGCCTGTGGGGCTGTGGGGATTGGACGTGTCCAGGGTTCCTCGTCACCCTCGGATTCCTGATTACCTAATAAAGCCGCTATAGACTCCAGTGGTTCGGATTCTGACTTTTGTTGTTATTGTGCGGGATATATCCCTTTGGTACCGGTTTTAAATTCTCCTCGAGCTCGGGTAGTACGGGCAAGTTTTAGATCATACACCTTACATTCCGCTTGCAAAATATCGCATGTTTTCGGTATTCCCAACCTATCACACACTGATATCCCTCTACTACTTGCATTTTCCCTCCAACTTCGCTCCCTCGACTCCTGATGGCGCTTCCCCCTCTTTCCATTCTTTAATCCTCTTTTTCCATTTCTTCACCGCTTCTCGCTCCCACATTAATTGTTCCACCGCTTATATCCATAGCCTGACCCATTCCTGGCCTGACAACCAATCACTATATCACGTTATGAAATTACTCTTAAATTTACCCAGACCACAGACTCATGCGATAAAGACTCTTACCTCAATATCCAAAAAACACATGTGTTGTACCGGGGCACGCCATCACTCTTATCCAAAGTCTGTCCCATATGTCTGACATCCAATTACCCAAAATTATGTTATCAATAAATTTTACCAAACGATCAATTTACCCAGACCAAAACAATGTCAACAAGAGTGACCGCCCCTTACCTTCCCGATACGTATCCTTATCCTTGCCCTTGTCCTTATCCTTATCGGTTCGTCTGTGAATCTCAGTTGAACACGAAATCAACCCCAAACGAGGGACTTCAGTGTCTGAAAGACGTCAACGTCCGGGGTCTCGAACAACGGTTGAGAAGTGCACTCTGTCCCCTTCGGACGTGTTTCAGTCACCGCTGCCTCTTAGTCGTTCGTGGTTGACGGTGCCAAAGAGATCCTGCCGACTACGCCAAATGTTGTAGTTCGTGCCCGATGAACAGAATAGTCAGACAACCAAAATCATTTAACCTCTTTATTCTACTCACCCAGGTAGGAGAGAGCCTAGCTACTGAAGAGTTCAGAAACGCTCAGGCAGCTAGTGTAGCCTCTCTCTCCGAAAGCTAGCATTTACACACCTTTTATACCCTAAATACATGTGCCAGTATTTTTCCATCACTGCCTTATATGGCAAATTTACAATGCCCTATAAATCATTATGTGTCTTTCGGGACCTCCGTGTCCATCGTGACCTCTTCTTTCTTGGGAACAAAGGGTAGTCCATATGGCAATATGTTCTTCTTAACATTTCAAAGCTTTGAGGCCAGTTGCTGATATCAGAGGATACGATCAGCCATAAACCGCGCTTCCATGCTGACAACAGGATGCCCCAGGAATAATCCGAGCTGGAGCTTTTACACTCCTGCAATAAAACCCACATTGCTGCATTCGTAATGTTAGCCCTTACATCATCTCCAGGGACCTTAAATGGGGGGCCACCATCGACTCCACAGTCAAAAAGGCCCAACAGACGATGTACTTCCTGCGGCAACTGAAGAAACACAATCTGCCACAGGCAATGATGGTCCAATTCTATACTGCTATCATTGAGTCTGCCCTCACCTTCTCCATCATGGTCTGGTTTGGCTCAGCCACCAAGCACGACATCCGGAGGCTGCAACGGATCGTTCGCTCAGCTGAGAAGGTTGTTGGCTGCAACCTTCCCCCCATGGATGAACTGTACACTGCAAGGGCCAGGAAGCGAGCGGGCAAGATCATCTCTGACCCCTCTCACCCTGGCCACAAACTCTTCGAAGCACTTCCCTCTGGAAGGCGACTCCGGACTGTCAAAGCAGCCACAGCCAGACATAAAAACAGCTTTTTTCCACGAGTGATAGTTCTACTCAATAACCAAAGTCTGTAGTCTCTTTTTAGCTCTGGTTTATTTTCACCCACATGTTTAGACCGTAATGGTGTATCCATATTGTTTTGATGTGTTTATGCTTTATTCTTAATTGCTAACTGTATGTTTGTGTTGTCATTTGTGAGCGGAGCACCAAGGCACATTCCTTGTATATGCATACTTGGCCAATAAACTTATTCATTCATTCATCACAAGATTAGAAATTGTTCAACCAGAGCTGAACACACTTCTCGGCATCTGCATACAAAGGCTTCTTGTGCGTAGTGGTGGAAAGATTAATGGAAACAGGGACGTGAACTGAACACTCTTTTCTTGACCCCTCTTCACAAGTGGGACTGCAGCATTTCGAGGTAGTATCACCTAATGGAGAGCTGTTAAGAATGGTTGGGAGGAAGTGGAATCCACGTCATTGGGAGCCAGTTGGTTTGTAGTAGGCGTCGGTCGATGGTTTGTAGTAGGCATCGGTCGATTGTCTGTCCCCTATGATGTGTGAGAGACAGTACTTGCCAGATACCTGGAGAGTATTCTGAGGGATAGGATATACAGGCATTTGGATGGGCAGGGGTTGATTAGGGATAGTCAGCATGGTTTTGTACTTTGGCCTTCATCAGTCAGAGTATTGAGCATTGAAGTTGGGAGGTCATGTTGTAGTTGTATAAGACGTTGGTGAGACCGCAGTCCACCGGGTGGCGCCGTCATTGGGAAACATGTTCCCAATGTTGGGGGAGTCCAGAACAAGGGGCCACAGTTTAAGAATAAAGGGTAGGCCATTTAGAACGGAGATGAGGAAGAACTTTTTCAGTCAGAGAGTGGTGAAGGTGTGGAATTCTCTGCCTCAGAAGGCAGTGGAGGCCAGTTCGTTGGATGCTTTCAAGAGAGAGCTGGATAGAGCTCTTAAGGATAGCGGAGTGAGGGGGTATGGGGAGAAGGCAGAAACGGGGTACTGATTGAGAGTGATCAGCCATGATCGCATTGAATGGCGGTGCTGGCTCGAAGGGCTGAATGGCCTACTCCTGCACCTATTGTCTATTGTCTATTGTCAGCAATGGCAGCCTCGCCAACAGTCTGTCTGTCTTTTCTCTTTTTTGTTATTTTTAGTATGTTTTAAAAAGTTTATGTTAATGTTCTCTTATGTTTGTTTTATGTGGGGTGGGGGAAGGGTTTGGGGGAAACTTTTTTTCAATCTCTTACCTTGCTAGAGATACGATTGTTTTCCGGATCGTATCTCCAGTCACTCTGCGGTCAAACACCATGGAGCTGGCGGCCTTGCTCAAGACTGACTTTGAGCCCTGCCGCGGGGCTGTGGACTTAGCATCGGAGCCTGCGATCCTTTGCCTGGGATCGACGCTCCAACTGCGGCCTGTGGATTTCAACATCAAGGATCTCGCAGTCTCGGGTAGAGACCGATGTCGGGAAGCTCCAAAGTCGCAGGAGATTTGACCAGCCCCAACTCGGGAGTTCGATCACCCAGCGCGGGGAGCTGAAATCCCCCCGATGCGGGAGGTTAATCACCCCGACGCGGAGTGTCCAACCGCCGGCTACTGGAGCCAAGATCGTCCCGTCAACGGAAGGCTCGAGGCCGTTGACCGCAGGAGAACAAAGAAGGGAAGAACATTGAACATTTTTTTCTCCTTTCATCACAGTGCGGAATGTGGATGAGTCACTGTGGTGGATGTTTATGTTAAAATATATTTTGTGTGTTTTGCTTTTTATTGGTTTGACTGGCAAATCAAATTCCTCATTTGTTGCAAAACATACTTGTCTAATAAAGAATGATTATGATTCAGAATATTGTGTTCAGTTCTGGACACCATGTTATAGGAAAGACATTGTCAAGCTTGAAAGGGTTCAGAAAAGATTTAGGAGGATGTTGCCAGGACTAGAGGGTGTGAGCTATAGGAAGAGGTTGAGTAGGCTGGGTCTCTATTCCATGGAGCGCAGGAGGATAAGGGGTGATCGTATAGAGGTGTATAACATCATGAGAGGAATAGACCGGGTAGATGCTCTGAGTCTCTTGCCCCAGAGTAGGGGCATCGAGGACCAGAGGACATAGGTTCAAGGTGAAGGGGAAAAGATTTGATAGGAATCTGAGCGGTAGCTTTTTCACACAAAGGGTGGTGGGTGTATGGAACAAGCTGCCAGAGGACGTAGTTGAGGCTGGGACTATCCCATCGTTTAAGAAACAGTTAAACAGGTACATGGATAGGACAGATTTGGAGGGATATGGATCAGGCGCAGGCAAGTGGGACCAGTGTAGCTGGGACATTGTTGGCCAGTGTGGGCGAGTTGGGCTTGAAGGGTCTGTTTCCACACTGTATCGCTCTGTCTCTGTGACTCTATACTACATGGCGGGACATGTCCTGCTGCTCCCCCTCTCATCCATCCTCATACCCCCAATCCTAACCCCCGTCCCCCTCAGTACTTGAAGCAGGGCCCCAACCAGAAACACCACCTATCCATGTTCTCCACAGATGCTGCCCGACCTGCTGAATTACTCCAGCACTTTGTGTCTGTTTTTGCAAACCAGTGCCTGCAGTTCCCGGCAAAGATAATAGAGCGGAGCAAGATGGACAACTCTGTTGAAATCGCCTATACTGGTGTAGTACGCAAAGCAGCGGAGCATCCGCCATTTTAGTAGGCAAAACCTGCCGTTCACTATGCCTCTCGCAGTGTCAAGTCAAGTCAATTTTATTTGTATAGCACATTTAAAAACAACCCACGTTGACCAAAGTGCTGTACATCTGATTAGGTCCCAATGGGAAAAAAAAAATGAAACATACAGTAGCACGCAAACAGTTCACAGCGCCTCCTCAATGAGCCTCAAACGCTAGGGAGTAGAAATAGGTTTTGAGCCTGGACTTAAAGGAGTCGATGGAGGGGGCAGTTCTGATGGGGAGAGGGATGCTGTTCCACAGTCTAGGAGCTGCAACCGCAAAAGCGCGGTCACCCCTGAGCTTAAGCCTAGACCGCGGGATAGTGAGTAACCCCAAATCGGCCGACCTGACGGACCTGGAGTTAGAGAGGGGGGTTAGAAGATTTTTGATGTGGGGGGGGAGTGTCCATTTAGGGCTTTATACGTGAATAGGAGGAGCTTGAAGTTGATTCTGTACCGTACAGGGAGCCAGTGGAGAGAGGCCAGAATCGGGGTGATGCGGTCCCTTTTACGGGTACCCGTCAGGAGTCTCGCTGCGGCGTTTTGGACCAGTTGCAGGCGGGACAGGGAAGATTGGCTGATCCCAGTGTATAGGGAGTTGCAGTAGTCTAGGCGGGAGGAAATGAAAACGTGAATGATTTTTTCTGTGTCGTCGAATTGGAGGAAAGGTTTGATTTTAGCTATGGTTCGAAGTTGGAAGAAACTGGCTTTTACCACAGCGTTGACTTGCTTATCAAATTTTAATGCAGAGTCAAATATCATGCCGAAGTTTTTGACATGCGGTTTGACTAGGCAGGATAGACTTCCAAGACTGCCTGTTATCAATTTGATGGAGTCGGGGGGGGGCCGAATAGGATGACCTCAGACTTGCTCTCATTTAATTGGAGGAAGTTCTGTGCCATCCAACATTTTATGTCCTCAAGGCAGTGTGAGAGGCTGTTTAAATTTGACTGTAATTTGAGTGTAATCAGTGTTGTGGGGGAACAGCAGAAAATATCATCTATCAACACATTTTTTTGTTATTTTTATTTTTAAATGTTTTCCCCCTGCTTCATTTCTCTGATTTTATTATTTCTTACTGTTTCTGCCCATTTCCCTTCCATCCCTCATCCCCAGCCCCCTCTTTTGTGCAGTTTCCCTTGTAATGCTCAAACACACACTGCACAAATTTAACTTATTTTATATATATATATATATTTGTGTGCGTGTGTTTGTTGTGAGAGGCAAGATAGAGATAAATAGATCTCAAAGTTCCTTCTCATGGATCAGAAGCAACTTTGATTTAAACAACGCTCTATTTCTCTCTTCATCTTATTTTTCACATGATGTACATTAACCATAAAGGCAATTCGAACTTTATGGTTTATGTATATGCATTTATCATATATATATATATATATATATATATATATATATACACACACACACCCACACATATATATCTCTAGTCTCTTTCTTGTGATTTCCTCTAATTACGTTTAGCAACCTTTAATCTATCTGTCTGTCTGTCTCTATATATACCATGTGCTTAGTACCATGTGCTGAGAAGTGTGTGCATGACATATACATATATATATATCAGTCATGCACACACTTCTCAGCACATGGTTCTCCTGATCATGATCACTGTTCTCTCACATACATTTCACTAGGGCCTACCCATACACATTCGCAATCAGTGACATCAAACTTATTTCCAAAAATCCTAATGATGTAAATAAAATAACTGAACACGTGTCAAGATAATTTTTCATTCTTTTCATTCTATGTCAGTGTAATAAAATGTAATGCATACACACCCACACTGATACAGAAGTGCTAGCTTCAGACATGAATAATGTACATTGCTACCATAGTTTAGTTTTGAATTTAACATATAATTGAGGGGGTCGGTGGAATATAGTGCTAACCCTCACTTTTGTGAAAAATGAGTTACATGCATTAACACAATCCTTACCCAATCCTCTACAACCTGTAAAAAATTAATATTTCAATTCAACCAATAAGTGGGTCAAATAACATAGGCACCTTCTTGTTTTATTGTTGTGATTTATGAAATTTTAAAATGTGAATATCTCAATAGTTAATAGACAATAGGTGCGGGAGTAGGCCATTCGGCCCTTCGGGCCAGCACCGCCATTCAATGTGATCATGGCTGATCATTCACAATCAGTACCCCGTTCTTGCCCTCTCCCTATACCTTGCCTTAACCTATTGAACCTATGCTGCACTCCCTCAATAGCAAGAATGTCCTTCCTCAAATTTGGAGACCAAAACTGCACAGTACTCCAGGTGCGGTCTCACTAGGGCCCTGTACAACTGCGGAAGGACCTCTTTGCTCCTATATGCAAGTCCTCTTGTCATATTTTTTGTGAATAAATCGATTTGTACCAGCATCTGCAGTTATTTTCTTATACCTCTTGTCATAAAGGCCAACATGCCATTAGCTTTCTTCACTACCTGCTATACCTGCATGCTGACTTTAAGTGACTGATGAACAAGGACACCCAGATCTCTTTGTACTTCCCCATTTCCTAACTTGACACCATTCAGACAATAATCTGCCTTCCTGTTCTTACCACTCAAGTGAATAAGTTCACATCTATCCTCCAGTGCCATAGTGAGGCCCACCGCAAATTGGAGGAACAGCAGCTCATATTTCGCCTGGGCAGTTTGCGGCCCAGCGGTATGAACATTGACTTCTCCAACTTTAGATAGTTCCTCTGTCCCTCTCTTCCCCTTCCCAGATCTCCCTCTATCTTCCTGTCTCCACCTATATCCTTCCTTTGTCCCCCCCTGACATCAGTCTGAAGAAGGGTCTCGACCCGATACGTCACCCATTCCTTCTCTCCTGAGATGCTGCCTGACCTGCTGAGTTACTCCAGCATTTTGTGAAGAAATAAAAGAAATAGTTATAAATGTCAACTATCAATTTATCCAAGAAGTTGAACAAAAATAATTGTTTGCAAACATTTCAAATATGAAGAAATACGAAATGAACACTGCCCAGTCGAGCACACAGAATCTGCCTACTAAAATGGCGCTGAAGTTTACCCATGCCCTGCTCCGGTTTTCAGATAGATGCTGCCTGACCTGCTGAGTTCCTCCAGCATTTTGTGAAGAAATATTCAGATAGAATCGTATGGTCTTTCTTGCTCCTCTAGTATCTTTGATTCCGGGCATCTCTACATCGGGTGGGGACCGCGCGATGACGCTCCACGCCGGGTGGAAGGAAAGGACGCTGTGACGCTGCACGCCGGGCGGGGAGCGCGCTGTGACGCCTCACGCTGGGCGGAGAGCGCGCGGTGACGCCTCACGCTGGGCGGAGAGCGGACGGGGAGCGCGCGGTGACGCCTCACGCTGGGCGGAGAGCGCGCGATGACGCCTCACGCTGGGCGGAGGGAGATGACGCGGTAACGGGCCGCGGCTGTAGGATGACCGGGACGCTGACTGAGTGAGGCCGGGGGAGTGAGGCCGGGGGAGGGGGGCAGCGACGTGAGGTTGCCCGGCATCAGAGAATGGCGGGGAGAGGAGGCGCCGGCTACTCCCGAAGGTCGCCCCGCCCACTCGCCTTCGGGCCGCCTCCCGGCCCAACCCGGGATGGAGCGGGAAACGTTGGGCCGTCAATGCAGCAGGGGAGAGGAGGGGGTGACGGGGGGAGGAGGGAGATGAGGAGGGGGTGACGGGGGGAGGAGGGGGTGACGGGGGGAGGAGGGGGTGACGGGGGGGCAGCAGCTGAGCTGGGGTTTGGGGACGTTGTGGACTTGGGATGTGATTGTGGGGAGTGAAGGGGGTGAGGCAGACTGTGGATTTGAACGCCCAGTATTGTATTCTGCTTAGGTTGAAGCCTGATGCAGGCCCTTGTGTTGTCCCCAGGTGTGGGGGCTGCCCCCAGGTGTGGGGGCTGTCCCCAGGTGTGGGGGCTGTCCCCAGGTGTGGGGGCTGTCCCCAGGTGTGGGGGCTGTCCCCAGGTGTGGGGGCTGTCCCCAGGACCACCTTGCTCCTCTGGCGTATGCTGCTCCATGATCGTTCTGAAGGTTAGCACATTGGCAGTCCGTTGCTGTTTTTAGTACAGAGTACATGGAAGCAGCTCTTTATTTCTCCTCTGGATATTGCAAGCTGCCCCAGGATGTGAGCCACTTACTGCAATCCCTCCTCTCCCCCCTCTGAGTGTGTGTGCTATTTTTTAAGCCTGATGTGCCTCTCTCGACAGTTCCCATCGCTGAAATGGTTGTGCAGGGAGCAGAGGAGGACTTTGAAACTTGCTTCACAAATGCTCAGTCCTGGATGAAAATAATCCAGGAACGTTTGCAAGTCACAGACAATGTTGAAGGATCAAAGGAAGCTCTGGAAGCCAGGCTGAAGGAGACTGAGGTGAGGAGGAGCTTCCCCTGGGATCTGTGTTCCATGATTGTGTCCAGCGTATACCAAATCTAAGAAGTAATTTCTAATATTTGAACTAGTGTTTATTCTTCGAGTTCTGCTTGCTGGGGCTAAGAATCACAATGCACCAACTTTGCATAGGTGGCACAATCATTTGTGAAGGTATCACAAAATGCTGGAGTTACTTAGCAGGTCAGGCAGCATCTCAGGAGAGAAGGAATGGGTGACGTTTCGGGTCGAGACTCTTCTTCAGACTGAAGAAGGGTCTCGACCTGAAACGCACCCATTCCTTCTCTCCTGAGATGCTGCCTGACTTGCTGAGTTACTCCAGCATTTTGTGATACCTTCGATTTGTACCAGCATCTACAGTTATTTTCCTACAATCATTTGTGAAGATCAGTGTTGATGTTGTTCAGGATGCAGGTGATGGCGGGACCTTGAACAATAGTGTGCTATGACAAACCTTGACTGTGAGCAGCATACCCAGACACATGGTTTAATCAAAGTGATCATTTCATGGAAATTAGGCATATTGCATGAATCTTCATTTATAAGACATAAAAATCCTGTCACTCTCTGATCACTCAATGACGTAGACATTTTTTCCACAATCACGGGACTATCAGTGTTTGTTTGATGGGATGTGTCCCATGATTTGGGACCCTGGTCATCTGTCATGGCCAGATGATTCACAGCCTATGTAGATTCTGTCACAATTGTCTACTGTCTTTAGGGGATGTTGAAGCAGTTCTTTCTCAGAATTACACACAACAGAAATGGGCTGTTTGGCCCAACTCATTAGTGCTAACCAAGCTGGTCAATTTTCCTGTGTTTGTCCATTTCCCTCCAAACCTTCCCTATTAATGAAACTAACCAAATGGCTTTTAAATGGATATTTTTATGGCAGAGATTATTTAGATTCTTGATTAGTGTGGGTGCCAGGGGTGTTGGAGATAAGGCAGAAGAATGGGGTTAGGAGGGAGAGATAGATTAGCCATGATTGAATGTGTCGACGATGAACCGAATGGCCTAATTCTGCTCCTATCACTTAAGTACATAAAATATCGTTATACACCTTCATCACCATCTTGTCTACCTGTCTCACCACCTTTGACAAACTTTGTACCCTGAAGTTTCTCTGCTCCAATGCACTGCCATTTACTGTGTAATTCCTGGTTTATCATACCAAAATCAATTACTTTGTTCTTGTCTGAGTTAAATTGCAGTTACCATTGCTTGACCTAATTTTCCAGCAGATCTAGATCTGGTAACTTTGGATGGATGCCTTCACTGTCCACCACACCACATTTTGTTTGTCATCTACAAATTTACTAACCATGCTACTGTGATGTATACATGCAACAATATGGTAAAGCTGCTATGCGATGTATACATGCAAACAATATGCAGCTGCAAAAATACACAGAGAGTTAAAATGGCGATCTTGCGTCCAGACCTGTGATGTTTTGGTCTCCCACTCAATGCGTGCTTTAGAGAAAGATACTGAGTAAAACGTATCATTAATTGGCGACGAGGATAAACTTGTTTTGAAGTTTCGCTTGGTGACTTGTTGTTGTGGCTACAATGGCTATTTTTGGCTCAATAGGGGAATTTAATGTTGCACAGGGCGACTGGGTGCAGTACGCCGAGCGCATTGAACAATACTTCCTAGCCAACGACATTACAGATGCAGGAAAGAAGAGGGCTATCTTGCTTTCCGTGTGTGGAGGACCAACGTACAGAGTCATCTCGAGTTTACTTGCGCCACAGACACCTGGGCAAGTTGAATATTCTGAGATTGTGTCAACAGTCACGAATCACAAGGTCCCGAAACCGTCAGTCATCGTCCAGCGTTACAAATTCAACTCTCGTCATCGTCAGCCGGGTGAGTCAGTTGCTGATTATGTGGCCGAGTTACGTCACCTCGCTGAACATTGTGCGTATGGTTCGACGCTCAATGAAATGTTACGTGATCGTTTGGTGTGTGGGATTGATGATGACCGCATTCAGCGTCGATTATTGTCGGAAGCCACGCTGGATTTCGACAAGGCACTCGGTATCGCCACCGCTATGGAGACGGCAGACCGCAACACGGCTGATCTCCGTGACGGGAAACAAAAGCCAAACCAAGCAATAAACAAAATCACGAAATCAAGGGGGCCTCACAGTGGTCAGTCCAAGTGGGGAACCATAAGAGGATCTTTGTGTTATCGCTGTGGTGGCTCTCCCCACGCTAACCCGAACGACTGTCCAGCAAAACAGATGGATTCTTTTAACTGCGGTAAAAAAAGGGCATTTCTCACTGGTGTGCAAGTCGAGTGGGAAAAATGCTCAGCGAGGAAGAAAAAAAACTGCAGAAAAAGCAGTCAGCTGGAAAAACGGATAAAATCCACCAACTGACCGAGGAAGGTGATGTGTATGGTCTTTATCATACTAACAGTGAGAAGAAGAAAGTTACTCCTTTCACTGTGGACATGTGTGTGGGGGGAAAGACTATCCCCATGCAAATCGACACCGGAGCTGGAGTTACGCTTATCAGTGAAGAGATGTGGAAGGACCAGTGGGGAAAAGGTGAAAGGTTACGCCTTCGCGATAGCACCTTGGTTCTCCGTACCTACACTGGAGAGAAAGTGGAATTGTTGGGAGAATGTTCAGTGCCTGTCTCTCACAACCAGCAAACAGCGACGCTCAAGCTGCTGGTAGCGAAGGGGGCGGGACCAATCCTACTTGGCCGTGAGTGGTTGAAAGTTCTGCGACAACTGGCAGGAGGTGAACCAGGTCAACGTGAACGACCGCCTGCAGAGCCTCCTCTCCAAATACAGTGACCTCTTCAAAGCGGAACTCGGGACGCTCAAGGGCTTAGAAGTCGACATCTACATCGACCCGGCCGTACCATCTAAATTCATGAAGGCTCGACCAGTGCCGCTGGCCCGTCGCGATCGCGTTGATCGCGAATTAGATCGCCTACAGGAGGGGAAAAATCATAGAACCCATTCAACACTCAAAATGGGCGGCACCGATTGTCTCCATTGACAAGGCAGACGGTAGCGTGAGAATCTGCGGAGACTACAGGTTAACGGTGAATACAGCAGCTCGATCTGATACGTATCCGATACCTCGGATTGATGAGTTGTTTACGAAGCTGGTGAAGGGGAAGCAGTTCACCAAACATACCAGCAGTTGGTTTTGTCGTCCAGATCCCGTGAACTGGTGACGATAAAACCAACTGCTGGTAAGCGTGCGACAGGTCAAGTTTGGTGAACAGGCACAGCTTTACCATATTGTTGCATGTATACATCGCATAGCAGCTTTACCATATTGTTGCATGTATACATCACATATCTCCCCCCTTAGAATTGTGATACTTTTTTTTAAATCATAATGATCTTTATACATTATGTTGCCAAAGTATTTTTCTATAACAAAACCCCAATTTAAGTAAGTCCAAAAACATGCATCATTTTGTATCTATTTACAATCCAAATCAAAGTTTACATAACCAATTTTTCGTGCGTTTACATTGTCCTTATAACCAAATCTGTATAATCAAGTCCGTTGTCCAAATCCGTAGTAAT
Source organism: Rhinoraja longicauda (assembly GCF_053455715.1). Taxonomy (NCBI): domain Eukaryota; kingdom Metazoa; phylum Chordata; class Chondrichthyes; order Rajiformes; family Arhynchobatidae; genus Rhinoraja; species Rhinoraja longicauda. The sequence goes on from NC_135962.1 coordinate 61,993,558, forward strand.
CCGGTCGCTTTCTATTTCGCTTTGGGTACTGCTTACGCCCTGAATTGGTTTCTTCGTTGCGCTCTGATGTTGCGTCCTCGACGGTGTCATCGTGGTTGCTTTCGTCGACGTTTTCAGTTGCAATGCTTCTTTCGTGTTTGCTTTCGTTTAAGTTTTCCTGTGCAACGCTTCTTTCATTGACATCTTCATCGCACACTGTGGGCGTACCCCTGTCGAAATCTATCGAATCTCCCGTTTCGTTGGTTGTGGGAGAGTCGATTTCACGTTTCAGAATCTGGTCTGCGTGACGTTTCCAGATTTCTACCCCGTTGACGTGAACCTCGACCTGGTACGAGACAGGACCTAGCTTCTTTACGATGTGTCCTGGTACCCATTTCTCCCCTCTAGCACTAGCACGCTCTCTCCCTCCTCAAATTCTCGAGCTGGGAGGGAATCGTGGTGCAACTTTTGCAAGAATTGTTTGTCCCCAATGGTCGCTCTTTCATCTGGCACTGCGATGCTGAAACGCGTGCGAATTTTCCTTTTCATCAGCATTTCAGCCGGCGTTTGCGTTGTAGTAGTTTGCGGCGTTGAACGATACGAGATGAGGAATCGAGCGACACGCGTTTGCAGTGGTCCCAACATCTTGCGGAGTGCTGCCTTCACCGTCTGCACGGCGCGTTCTGCGAGACCATTGGTTGCTGGATGGTATGGCGCACTTTTGACATGACGAATGCCATTCGCTTTAATGAACTTTGCGAACTTTTCACTAGTGAAACATGGGCCATTGTCAGAAACCAGTGTATGCTGAAGGCCATGTGTCGCGAACACGAAGCGAAGCTTGTCCATAGTGACGTCACTGGTTGATTCACTTGTGATATGCACTTCAATCCATTTTGAATATGCGTCGATGAGAACAAGCAACATCTTTCCCTGTACCGGGCCGGCATAATCGATATGAACTCGCGACCACGGTTGGCTAGGATGCTCCCATGAATGCAATGGTGCTTTGGGCGGATCCCGCTGATGCATTTGGCATTGTGAACATGCTCGGACTTTGTGCTCTAAGTCCTTATCGATTCCAGGCCACCACACACAACCTCTAGCAATCGCTTTCATTTTCACAATACCCGGATGGGCATCATGCACTTCCTCGATCATTTGCGAGCGACATTGGGGTGGTAGTACAACACGACTACCCCAGAGAAGACAACCCACGTGAACGCTCAGCTCCACTTTGCGACTGAAGCAGGGCTTGAAATCATCATTTGGTGGTTTGTCTGGCCACCCGCTCATGATGTATTCCCGAACACGAGACAGAATCGGATCCCTCTGTGTCATGGTGCGAACACGCGACGGAGTGATGGGCGATTTCTCCAACCCGCTCATCAGAAGGACGATTTCTCCTGGTATTTGCGCTTGCGATACCGTCGCTCTTCGTGGGAGTCGGCTAAGCGCGTCTGCGTTGGTGTTGGCTGAGCCCGGTTTGTACGCGATGTCGTAATCGTACGCTGCCAGTGTTAGCGACCAGCGAATCACTCGCGGCGAAGCCATTAGCGGAATGGCCTTGTCGTTACTGAACAACCCAAGAAGCGGCTTGTGGTCGGTGTTGATTACGAATCGTTGTCCGTACAAGTATGTGTGGAACTTCTTGACGCCGTAGACTATGGCTGGACCCTCCTTATCCAGCTGCGAGTAGTTGCGTTCAGCGTTATTCAGACTGCGTGAAGCGTAGCCTATTGGCATTTCCGTGCCATCTTCCATGACGTGCGACAGCACTGCCCCTACTCCGTAAGGACTGGCGTCACAGGAGAAAACCAGCGGCTTGTTGCTGTCGTAGTGCGTCAGAACTTTGGACGATTTCAGGCTTTGCTTAGCTTGTGCGAACGCCTTCCGCTGAGCTGGTCCCCAGTGCCATCGAACTGTTTTGCGCAGCAGTTGATGAAGCGGTTCGAGCATGGTTGATAGATTAGGCAGAAATTTGCCGTAATAGTTCAGCATCCCAAGGAACGCCTTCAGTTCTTTGCGTTCTTCGGTTGAGCCAGCTCATCGATGGCTTTGACTCGTTCACCCACTGGTTGCAGCCCTTCAGCGTCACCTTATGGCCCAGGTATTGGACTTCATTGACGAGAAAGGCGCATTTTTCTCGTTTCAGTCGTAGGCCTGCATCTTGGAGCCTGCGGAGGACTTGTTCGAGGTTGTCGAGGTGTTCTTCCTCGGAACTACCTGTGACGAGCAGATCGTCCAGATACACCACAACCCCAGAAATCCCCGCCAAAAGATTGTCCATCGTACGCTGAAATACAGCCGGTGCTGTTGAAATGCCAAACGGCATTCTGGTGTATTGGAATAACCCACGATGGGTATTTATCTACAAATTTACTAACCATGCTACGACATTCTCATCCATAGCAAACAACAGTGGACCCAGCACTGTTTCCTATCCCACACAACTGGCCATAGGCCTCCAATCTGAAAAGCAACAGACCAACCCCTTGATGCTCTCTGGCCAAGTTTGTATTCTAGCTTACCTTGGGTTCCATATGATTTAACCTTCTGGACCGGCCGACACATGGGATTTGTTAAGGTCTAGGTCAACAAGATCGATTCCCCTGTTCTCGTCAATCATCTTGGTCATCTCTTCAAAAGAACCTCTCAAATGTATGAGACCCAATTTCCCACTCTCAAAGCCATGCTGACTATCCTAAATCAGTCAGTATAAGAAAATGTCAGTTCCATGACATTAACCGCCTCAAATTCTCCACTCCCCTGACTCACTCTAACCTCTCCCCTCCTGAACGTGCAGCCCTCCACTCACTCCGCAACAACCCGGACTTTATCATCAAACCCGCTGACAAGGGAGGAGCTGTGGTAGTCAGCCGTGCTGACCTCTACCGGACAGAGGCCAGACGACAACTCTCAGACACCTCTTCCTACCTATCCCTGGACCAGGACCCCACCGACAAACACCAGACCTTCATCATCAGCACCATCACGGACCTCACCATCTCCAGCGATCTACCCCACAATGCCTCCAAACTCATAGTTTCCCAGCCCCGAACGGCCCGATTCTACATCCTACCCAAAATCTACAGACTGTCTCAGCAGACCCATTGTCTCTGCCTGCTCATGTCCCACCGAACTTATTTCCACCTACCTCGACTCCATCCTATCCCCCCTGGTTAAATCCCTCCTCACCTACGTCCAAGACACCTCACACACTCTCCATCTCCTCGATAACTTCCGGTTCCCAGGCCCCCACTCCCTCATCTTTACCATGGATGTCCAGTCACTCTACACTTCCATCCCCCACAACGATGGTCTGGAAGCCCTCCGTTTCTTCCTCGACCGTAGAACCAGCCAATCCCCATCTACCAACACTCTCCTCCGCCTAGCAGAGCTGGTTCTTAACCTCAACAACTTCTCCTTTGACTCCTCCCACTTCCTCCAAACCAGAGGCGTAGCTATGGGCACTTGCATGGGCCCTAGCTACGCCTGCCTCTTTGTCGGGTATGTCGAACAATCCCTGTTCCGGGCGTACACCGGCCCCATCCCCGAACTCTACCTCTGCTACATCGACGATTGCATTGGTGCTACCTCTTGTACCCATGCGGAACTCACTGACTTCATACACTTCACCTCCAAATTTCCATCCTGCCCTTAAATATACCTGGACTATCTCCGACATCTCCCTCCCGTTTCTGGACCTCACCATCTCCATCACAGGAGACAGACTAGTGACGGGCATTTACTATAAACTTACTGACTCACACAGCTATCTGGACTACACTTCTTCCCACCCGGTCCCCTGCAAAAAGTCTATCCCCTACTCCCAATTCCTCCGTCTACGCCGCATCTGCGCCCGGGATGAGGTGTTTCACACGAGGGCTTCGGAGATGTCCTCGTTCTTCAGGAAACGGGGCTTCTCCTCCTCCATTATAGATGAGGCTCTCACTAGGGTCTCTTCTACATCCTGCAACTCCGCTCTTGCTCCCACTCCCCCCACTCGCAACAAGGACAGAATCCCCCTCGTTCTCACCTTCCACCCCACCAGCCAGCAGATCCAACAAATTATCCGCCAACATTTCCATCACCTACAACGTGACCCCACCACTGGCCATATCTTCCCATCCCCTCCCCTCTCTGCGTTCCGCAGAGACCATTCCCTCTGCAACTCCCTGGTCCACTTGTCCCTTCCTACCCAAACCACCCCAACCCCAGGCACTTTCCCCTGCAACCGCACGAGATGCAACACTTGTCCCTTTACCTCCCCCCTCAACTCCATCCAAGGGCCCAAACAGTCTTTCCAGGTGAGACAAAGGTTCACCTGCACCTCCTCCAACCTCATCTATTGCATCCGCTACTCTAGATGCCAACTTATTTACATCGGCGAAACCAAGCGCAGGCTCGGCGATCGCTTCGCTGAACACCTGCGCTCGGTACGCATTAACCAAACTGATCTCCCGGTGGCCGAGCACTTCATCTCCCCCTCCCATTCCCAGTCTGACCTTTCTGTCATGGGCCTCCTCCAGTGCCATAGTGAGGCCCACCGGAAATTGGAGGAGCAGCACCTCATATTTTGCCTAGGCAGTTTGCAGCCCCTTGGTATGAACATCGACTTCTCCAACTTTAGATAGTTCCTCTGTCCCTCCCTTCCCCTCCTCCTTCCCAGATCTCCCTCTATCTTCCTGTCTCCACCTACATCCTTCCTTTGTCCCGCCCCCCCTGACATCAGTCTGAGGAAGGGTCTCAACCCGAAACGTCACCCATTCCTTCTCTCCCGAGATGCTGCCTGACCTGCTGAGTTACTCCAGCACTTTGTGAATAAATACCTTCGATTTGTACCAGCATCTACAGTTATTTTCTTATAGTATAAGAAAATAACTGCAGATGCTGGTACAAATCCTTTCCTTTCCAAATGCAGATAAATCCTGTCTCTTAGAATCTTCTCCAGTAACTGACACCACCACTGGTGTCAGACTTATTGGCCTATAATTCTGCAACTTGTCCTTGCAGCCCTTCAATAAAGGTACAACATTAGCCCCATCCAGTCTTCAAGTATCTCAGCCATGGCTAAGGAAATAGTGTAAATTGGTCCATGATAGATGATTGGCAATATTAACACCAAGGAACTTGATGCTCACAAATACTTCCACACCATTGATGCTGTTTGGAGTATGTACTGATATGCATGGAAAGGAGAGATATGGATCATTTGCACGCAGAGGAGATTATTATCTGGTTTATCAGACGGAAAAGAGGAGATTAAGGCAGATACAAGTATCTAAATAGTGTCTGATTAGGAAAATGTGGAGGTGCAACGAGACCTGGGTGTTCTTGTGTAACAGTCACTGAAAGTAAGCATGCAGGTACAGCAGGCAGTGAAGAAAGCTAATGGCATGTTGGCCTTCATAATGAGAGGATTTGAGTATAGGAGCAAGGAGATCCTACTGCAGTTGTACAGGACCCTGGTGAGACCGCACCTGGAGTATTGTGTGCAATTTTGGTCTTCTAATTTGAGGAAGAACATTCTTGCTATTGAGGGAGTGCAGCGTAGGTTCACCAGGTTAATTCCCGGAATGGCAGGACTGACATATGATGAAAGAATGGATCGACTGAGCTTATATTCACTGAAATTTAGAAGGATGAGAGAGGATCTTACTGAAACATATTATTCTTAAAGGATTGGACAGGCTCGATGCAGGAAACATGTTCCCGATGTTGGGGGAGTCTAGAACCAGGGGTCACAGTTTAAGAATAAACGGTCAGCCATTTAGGAGTGATACGAGGAAAAACTTTTTCACCCAGAGAGTTGTGAATCTGTGGAATTCTCTGCCACAGAAACCAGTGGAGGCCAATTCACTGGATGTTTTCAAGAGAGAATTAGATTTAGCTCTTAGGGAGAACGGAATCAAGGGATATGGGGCAAAAGAAGGAACAGGGTACTGATTTTGGATAATCAGCCATGATCACATTGAATGGCGGTACTGGCTCGAAGGGTCAAATGGCCTATTCCTGCACCTGTTTTCTATGTTTCTATTAGTTTAGGCTGGCATCATGTTTGGCACAAACCATGTATCATGGGTCTGTTCATGTGCTACATTGTTCTATGATGCATGTAACCTACTACACGCAACCTGGTTCTCAAGAGATAATCACCTGCTGAGTGTAGTAACTGTTCATTTGCTCTGTTGGATAGGAAATCTTGGCTGAGGAACCTGAAGGAAGAATGTGGATACAGTTGGTACAGGTGAAGGCAGACTCGCTCCTGGAGGACAACAGTGATGACAAGAAGCACGAGATCCACAGGGAATTGAAGCAGATTAAAACAGCGTGGGAAGATACACAGACGAACATGGTGCATTGTCATAGGTAGTGGTCTCGCAGAATCTGGGGATATTTTCAGTGACTGTTGCTCACTTTAAGAATCTTAGTCTGGCAAAATATTTGCTCTTAAGGTACAACTTCTGTCATTTGATAGATATCACTGCAAAGTTTCAATGTTCAAACAAGCAGAGCCGTTCTTGGCTTTTCACTGAATGAGGACCTGAGGAGTGCAGATCTGGGGGAGGTGGGGATTGTGTGCATGGAGTGGTCAGGAGGTGCACATTGGCTTCACATCCAGCTACATGGTGGGAGAAACAATTCCTCAACTCTCCAAGACTTTAAAATGTTCATCAAGGTGTATTCCCTTGAAAGACAGATCTTACTCACGAGATCCTGTCAAGGCCTCCGATTCCTTTTCTCTTTATAATTAAATCTCACGTTAGCCTCCTTTGTCCCGAGAAACAACCTTGTGTATCCAATCTCTGCTCATTACTAGATCTTTCTAAATCTGATCGGGTCAGGAAAGAGGGGCCCAATTTATAGACAATAGGTGCAGGAGTGGACCATTTGGCCCTTCAAGCCAGCACCACCATTCAATGTGATCATGGCTGATCATTCTCAATCAGTACCCCATTCCTGCCTTCTCCCCATACCCCCTAACTCCGCTATCCTTAAGAGCTCTATCCAACTCTCTCTTGAATGCATTCAGAGAATTGGCCTCCACTGCCTTCTGAGGCAGAGAATTCCACAGATTTACAACTCTCTGACTGAAAAACTTTTTCCTCATCTCCGTTCTAAACGGCCTACCCCTTATTCTTAAACTGTGGCCCCTGGTTCTGGACTCCCCCAACATTGGGAACATGTTTCCTACCTCTAATGTGTCCAACCCCTTAATAATCTTATACGTTTCGATAAGATCTCCTCTCATCCTTCTAAATTCCAGTGTATACAAGCCTAGTCGCTCCAGACTTTCAACATATGGTAGTCCCGCCATTCCAGGAATTAACCTAGTAAACCTACGCTGCACGCCCTCAATAGCAAGAATATCCTTCCTCAAATTTGGAGACCAAAACTGCACACAGTACTCCAGGAGCAGTCTCACTAGGGCCCTGTACAACTGCAGAAGGACCTCTTTGCTCCTATACTCAACTCCTCTTGTTATGAAGGCCAACATTCCATTGGCTTTCTTCACTGCCTGCTGTACCTGCATGCTTCCTTTCAGTGACTGATGCACTAGGACACCCAGATCTCGTTGTACGTAGCCTTTTCCTAACTTGACACCATTCAGATAATAATCTGCCTTCCTATTCTTACCACCAAAGTGGATAACCTCACACTTATCGACATTAAACTGCATCTGCCATGCATCCGCCCACTCACACAACCTGTCAAAGTCACCCTGCAACCTCATAGCATCTTCCTCACAGTTCACACTACCACCCAGCTTAGTGTTGTGTAATGAACCTGAGCTGATAAGGGGACTCGAGGTAAAAGAGCCATTAGGAGGCAGTGATCACAATATGATAAGTTTTACTCTACAAATTGAGAGGGAGAAGAGAAAATCGGAAGTGTCAGTATTACAGTATAGCAAAGGGAGGCACTCCACAAACTCTCTTTCCTGGGGTCCATTACCAATCTGATTTTCCCAGTCTACCTGCATGTTGAAATCTCCCATAACCACTGTAGCATTACATTTGCGACATGCCAATTTTAGCTCTTGATTCAACTTGCACCCTATATCGAGACTACTGTTTGGGGGCCTGTAGATAACTCCCATTAGGGTCTTTTTACCCTTATAATTCCACATTTCTATCCATACTGATTCTACATCTCTTGGTTCTATGTCACCCCTTGCAAGGGAGTGAATATCATTCCTTACCAACAGAGCGACCCCACCCCCTCTGCCCACCTGTCTGCCTTTTCTATACGTTGTGTACCCCTGAATATTCAGTTCCCAGCCCTGGGCCTCTTGTAGCCATGTCTCTGTGATTCTCACAACACCATACTTGCCAATGCCTAACTGAGCCTCAAGCTCATCCACTTTATTTTTTATACTTCGCGCATTTAAATACAACACTTTAACTTCGGTATTCACCTCCCCTCTCACACCAGTCACAATTGGCCCTGACCTTACTCTCTTATATCATCTAGAACTTCCCTCCCCATTTATTCGAGAGTCCTTTGCAATTTCTCCTGTATTCGCTTCCCCTTTAACTCCATCTTCATATTGCCAATTTGTCAACCCCTCCCCCCACACTACTTAGTTTAAACCCACACGTGTAGCACTAGCAAACCTGCCTGCCTGCCAGAATGTTGGTCCCCCTGCTGTTAAGGTGCAACTCTTCCCTTTTGTACAGGTCACCCCTACCACAGAAGAGATCCCAGTGGTCTAGAAATCTAAATCCCTGCTCCCTGCACCAATCCCACAGCCATACATTCATATCCCCGATCTCTCTGTTCCTGCCCTCACTAGCACGAGGTACAGGTAACAGCCCAGAGATAACCATCCTCGACATCCTACTTCTCAGTCTTCTTCCTAACTCTCTAAACTCACGTTGCAGTATCTCCTTCCTCTTCCGCCCGACGTCGTTCGTGCCCACGTGCACAACTACTTCCGGTTGATCGCCTTCCCTCGCTAGGATGTTCTGAAGCTGGTCCGTGATGTCTTGAACCTTGGCACTAGGGAGGCAACAGATCATCCTGAAGTCCCACCTGCCGCCACAGAATCTACTGTCCGTACCTCAGACAATGGAGTCACCCACTACTATGGCTCTTCCCGACTTCGGTCTCCCCGGTTGAGTCTCCTTGCCTGGATTAGAGCCGCCAACCTGTCCGCCGCTCGGACTGGAAGCGTCTTCTGCCCCGACAGCTCCCAATAGGGTGTACCTGTTTACAATAGGCACAGCCACCCGGCTCTCCTGTAGTCTACGTTCACTCCCCTTTGAAACGGTCTCCCACCTTCGCTGGACCTGGACCCTTGGCGTGACAGCCTCACAGTAATAATAATAATAATAATGCATTTTATTTATATAGCGCTTTTCATATACTCAAAGACGCTTTACAGAGATTTTGAGAACATAGGGAAATGAATAAATAGATAAATAAGTAAATAAATAAATGAACAGAGAAAGGAGACAGAAGGTGAGGTGACCTTCAGTGGTTGAAGGCAGTACTGAACAGGTGAGACTTCAGCGATGTTTTGAATGTGGTGAGTGTGGAGGAGTCTCTAACGTTTTGGGGTAGTGAGTTCCATAGGGTGGGAGCAGCGATGGAGAAAGCCCTGTCCCCCCAGGATCTGAGTTTAGTCCGGATGTGGGGGGATAGGAGATTGGCAGCGGCAGAGCGGAGGGTGCAAGTGGGAGTGTGCCTGTGGAGGAGGTCGGTCAGGTAGGATGGGGCCAGGTTATGGAGGGCTTTGTAGGTTATGAGGAGGATTTTGTACTGGATTCTCTGGGGGATGGGGAGCCAGTGGAGTTTATAAAGGACAGTAGGTCCTGTCCAGGAAACTCTCGCATTCCCAGATGGCCCTGAGGTCATCCAGCTGCTTTTCCAACTCCACCACACGTCCATTCAAAAGCTGCACCTGGACACAGTTCTTGCAGGTGTAGCTCCCAGAAGCTCCAGCGGTGTCCCTACCTTCCCACATCCTGCAGGAAACACACTGCACCAGCTTGTCTGCCATTACTTTATTGTCTAAAAACAAATCAGGCTCAAAAACAACTGTAACCGCCTCACCAAAGACTCACGCTTTTCTCACAGGGCACTTCCCTCGACAGGGCTGCACCCCTTGTGCAAGCCTTGCTTATATCAGTCTCTAAATTACCTAATTGGCCAATTTACCAAAATTCTAATTTAATTGATCAGCCAATCCACGTACTCACTTCTATCATGCCTTCCTGACGAGCTTGGAGGTATGCGCATCACTGATTGCCCGCTAGCTCCGACCTGTACTGGCTGACTGCTAGCGTCCCTTTGCTCCTGCTCTCCGACCTTTACTGACTGACTGCTAGCATCCTTTTGGCGCTCCTTTTAAATGGACTTTTTACCTGCAATTATCACCTACTTGCTTTCAGCCAATGGTCGTCCTTGCTCCTGCTATCCAACCTGTACTGTATTTAAATTGATGCTAATCTTTCCTCTCTTCCACAAAATGGCAGAAAATGCTGGAGTAACTCAGCAGGTTGGGCAGCATCTGTGGAGAACATAAATATCAATATTCTCCAGAGATGCTGCCTGACCAGCCGATTTACTCCAGCACTTTGTCATTTTATGTATTAACCAGCATCTGCAGTTCTTTGTTTCTTCTCTCTCTTCCAGTCGCATTGAATGGGTATTGCTACACTGGACAGAGTACGTGAAGGCGAGGGAGGACTATTTCGCATGGCTGGTAAAAATAAAACAGAAGCTGGAGTCGGATCTTGAATCACAACTGACCTTAAAGGACAAGAAGCTTCAACTGAACCATCACAAAATTCTGCTGGGCAGCATCTTTAATCAGACAGCTTTGCTCGAGCGCCTTCTCCAGGAATCGGGGTCCTTGTTTACCAAAACCGCAGATGAGACTCTCAATAAGGAAGCTCAACAAAAATTAAAATGGAATCACGAGGAACTTGAGATGAAAGCCACGGTAGGATACATTCCTTGCTTCTCTGCTTCATGTGGAGATGGATGTGTGGTGTATAGCTGCGTGGATTTCTCTGCAAGATTTTGTTCATCTGTTTATCAAAGATCAGTGTAGTGGCAACTTAGGTCCTTTCCTAGATTATTAAGGGGTTGGACACGTTAGAGGCAGGAAACATGTTCCCAATGTTGGGGGAGTCCAGAACAAGGGGCCACAGTTTAAGAATAAGGGGTAGGCCATTTAGAACTGAGATGAGGAAAAACTTTTTCAGTCAAAGAGTTGTGAATCTGTGGAATTCTCTGCCTCAGAAGGCAGTGGAGGCCAATTCTCTGAATGCATTCAAGAGAGAACTAGATAGAGCTCTTAAGGATAGCGGAGTCAGGGGGTATGGGGAGAAGGTAGGAACGGGGTACTGATTGAGAATGATCAGCCATGATCACATTGAATGGTGGTGCTGGCTCGAAGGGCCGAATGGCCTCCTCCTGCACCTATTGTCTATTGTCTTTCCACTGAAGTCCTCTCCGCTCGTCACCACTTCAGAGAGGGTGGAGTGATCGATCTTGACACAAACCAACAACAGAGAGATCTTGAAGACATTTCAGTTTAATTAGTCGTAGTAATACAAACAGATCCAGACCTCCCAACCCTTACGAATTTGGCGGAAAGTTTCTGCTTTCTTATTTAATTTCCACCATTCCGATTTTGCCTCACATTTATCCGCAAAACACATGCCCCGCCGCTGGCCTCGCCTCGCCGGTGGCCCGGCCTCGCCGCGCCGCTAGCCTCGCCCTTCGCCGCTAGCCTCACCCTTCGCCGCTAGCCCCACCCTTCACCGCCAGCCCCACCCCTCACCGCCAGCCCCGCCTTGCCCTGCCCCCCGCCGCGTAGCATGAGACCCGTTGATGTTGAGAGGGGATGGGGTGGTGAAGTGGGGGGGGAGGGGATGGGGGGCGGTTGGGGTGGGGGGAGTGGGGGGGAAGGGGAGATGGGAGTGGGGGTGGGGAGGAAAGGGGGGGGAGTGGGGGTGTTGGGGGTCGATGGGTGGGGGAGGTGAGATGGGGGCAAAGGTGGGGTGGGGGAGGGGAGGAGGGAGTGGAGATAGGGACATAGGGGGTGGTGGGGGGAGTAGGGGTGGGGAGAGGGGTTGGGGGGGGAGTAGGAGTGGGATGGGGGGACATGGACCATTGTGATTTGCTGTTGAAGACCACTGGAGCAAGTATGACTTCAATGAAATTAGGTATGTGCAGTTTTAAATGAAACTCTTTCTTCATAACCTAGTCATACATGTTATGACCATTGTTCTTTTATTCAATACCAAGAGAATTGGGATGTGTAAGGAAAAAGCAAAATAGAAAAAACAAAACAAAACAAATTTTTCGTTGTGTTGTAAAAAGTATTTCTATTCAACAACCTTTCTATAAATAGCAGAGTATACAGGTAGGCCTGACATTGTACATGTAGTCCAAGAACTACAGACTTGGAAATAATAGTCATTTTTCACACATGAATGTAGCGCAACGCGTAAGCACATTTGGCGTGCATGCCTTTTTTACTGAAATGTTGCATTACGCGCCATATTATGAATTTTGATGTAAAATTCTGAATTTTGGACATCAAAATTCTGAATTTGTAAAATCAAATGTTGGGAGCTCTGGATGGAGGACTTGGGGCAGGAGTGGTTCAGAGCTGAGATTTCAGAGATGGATGGAAATGTTCAGTTGCAGAAGGGTCAGAGAACACAGGTTTAAAGTAATTAGCACAAGACCCAGATCCACACGGAGACTCACGGTGCAGTGTTGGGATCTAGGGCATAAAACGTGATGAAAGCCGATTCAGGAGTTGAATTCCTTAGACAATTGGATAGCTCTGCCTAAAGCCTGGAACAGACGGGCAAAGTTATCTTGTTGCATGATTCTGCATGAATAAATTAAGAAACAATTTTAGATATCATGGGACGTAGAAATATTGTGGATGAGATCTGTATTCATTAGCTGTGAGAAGCCGGGAAGGAGATAGCTGGGGCCGAAAGAGATTTTTGCATCTTTGTTAGCTAGCTGCAAGTGAAGCACAGCATACATAGAACAGCACAGGAATGTGCCCTTTGGCCAGTAATATTTCTGCTGAACATGATGGCAAGATAAAATAATCTCATCTGCCTGCACAAGATCCATTTTTTCCATTCCCTGCAGATCCATATGCCTTTCTAAAAGCCTCTGAAATGCCACCATCTTGTGTATCTCCACCACCACCCTGGCACTCGCCACACTGCATGGAAAAAAAATCTTGCCCCGCACTTCATCTTTAAACTTTACCCCTCTCGCCCTAAAGCTATGCACCCTAGTCTTTAATATTTCTATCCTGGGAAAGAGGATCTGAATGTTTACACTATCTGTATACAGACTCTCCCTGGCCTCCACAATAGGCAATTTACAGAAGCTCAGGCTTAAACAATTTACAATAGGTGGTTCCATTTCCTGAATGACCTTTGTTACTGCAATGGGAGGATGGCAATAGACAATAGGTGCAGGAGGAGGCCATTCGGCCTTTCGAGCCAGCACCACCATTCAATGTGATCATGGCTGATCATTCTCAATCAGTACCCCGTTCCTGCCTTCTCCCCATACCCCCTGTCTCCGCTATCCTTAAGAGCTCTATCTAACTCTCTCTTGAATGCATTCAGAGAATTGGCCTCCACTGCCTTCTGAGGCAGAGAATTCCACAGATTTACAACTCTCTGACTGAAAAAGTTTTTCCTCATCTCCGTTCTAAATGGCCTACCCCTCATTCTTAAACTGTGGCCCCTTGTTCTGGACTCCCCCAACATTGGGAACATGTTTCCTGCTTCTAACGTGTCCAACCCCTTAATAATCTTATATGTTTCGATAAGATCTCCTCTCATCCTTCAAAATTCCAGTATATACAAGCCTCGTCGCTCCAGTCTTTCAACATACGACAGTCCTGCCATTCTGGGAATTAACCTAGTAAACATACGCTGCACGCCCTCAATAACAAGAATATCCTTCCTCATATTTGGAGACCAAATCCAAAGTGAACCAAGTGGAGGGCCAGGAGGGCCAGGCCTTCCCATCCACTTCATCCGTATAAAGGCATCGCCCGGGCTGGCTGCTTTTCCTGACTAGGCCACTATCTGGGTGACTGTGTGAAGGTGGGCAAGAACGAGGGAAGAGAACATGGTGAAGAGCAACTGGCCACATCGCTGACATCTTCTCTCCTAGACCTGGTCAGATATATCTGAGGACACTGTGGGAAGATGGAGGGAAAATTGCAGGTGCCCTGGCTGAGATTTACGAGTCATCATTAAATACGGGTGAGGCGCCGGAAGACTGAAGGGTGGCAAATGTTGTGCCTCTATTCAAGAACAGGTGCAAGGAAAAGGCTGGGAACTACAGGCCAGTGAGCCGAACATCTGTGGTCAGAAAGTTATTAGAGAGTTTTCTAAGCAATCAGATATGCATGCATTTGGATGGACAAGGGCTGATTAGGGAGCGTCAGCCTGGTTTTGTACATGGGAGTTCGTGTCTCGTGAATATGATGGAGCTTTTTTGAAGATGAGGCGAATAAGGTTGATGAGGGCAGAGCTGCAGATGTCGTATGTATGGATTTCAACAAGGCATTCAATAAGGTTCTGTATGGGAGATCGCATGGGATCCAGATGGGGAGTAGCTGAATGGATGGAATGGCTAGTGGAATCGAGGGATATGGGAGAGGGCAGGAACTGATTGTGGATGATCAGCCATGATCACATTGAATGGCGGTGCTTTCTCGGAGCCAAATGGCCTATTCCTGCACCAATTTTCTATGTATCTATGTATATAAGATATTGGTGAGGCCACATTTAGAGTATTGTGTTCAGCTATGGACACCTTGTTATAGGAAAGATGTTGTCAAGCTGGAAAGAGTGCAGAAAAGATTTACAAGGATATTGCCAAGACTGGAGGGTCTGAGCTATAGGTTGAGGTTGAGTATGCCAGGGCTTTATCCCTTAGAGCACAGTAGGATGAGGTATGATCATATAGAGGTGTTCAGAATCATGTACAGAGTCTGTTGCTCAGAGAAGGGGGATCACAAACCAGAGGACTTGGATTTAAGGGGAGGGGGGAAAGATTTAATAGGAAATTGAAAGGTAACTTTGTTTTACACAAAGGATGGTGGGTTGATGGAATGAGCTGCCAGAGGTAGTAGTTGAGGCAGGTACTATCCACAACATTTAAGAAACATTTAGACAGGTACATGGAAAGGTTCAGAGGGATTTGGGCCATATGCAGGCAGGTGGGACTAGTATAGATGGGGCATATGGATCAGCATGGGCAAGGTGGGCCAAAGGGACTGTTTCACACTGTAACTATAGCACTCCCACCCAATGTTTACTATTAGTAAGCCAATTCGGAATCTATATGACCACATACTGGCTAGAAAGGTGTTTTACATGCTGGCCCACAGTCAGGGCATTGAGTGCAGGAGGTCACGCAGCATTTCCGAAGAAAAGGAGTAGGTGACATTTCCGGTCGAGACCTTTCTTCAGACTCTGACCCGAAATGTCACCTATACATTTTCTCCAGAGATGATGTCTGTCCTGCTGAGTTACTCCAGCCTTTTGTGTCTGTCTTCGGTTTAAACCAGCACCTGCAGTATCTCTCTATACATTGAGTACAGGAGTTGGGATGGTGTGTTACAACTACACAAGACTTTGGTGAAGTCGCACTTGAAGTACTTTGTACAGTTCTGGTCACCCAACTATAGGAAGAATTATTAAACTGGAAATGTTGCAGAAAGGAATCATGATGATGTTGCAAAGCCTGGAGAACCTGAGTTGCAATGAGCAATTGCACGACAGGAATGTGCAGACTGACATTGAGGTGAATAAAAACATGACAGGCATTCAGGTGGATGGTCACAGTCTTTGTCCCAAAGTAGGGGAGTCTAAAACTAGAGGGGATAGGTTTAAGATGAAAAGAGAAACAGTCAAAAGAGGCAACCTTTTCACATAAACGATGGTGAGTGTAAGGATAGCGTTGTCACGGGAAGTGGTACAGGTGGTTTGAGAAAGATTCTATGACTATCAGAAAGTGAAACGTTAACATAAGTGGTATAGCACAGAAGGGCTAACCTATGAAAGAGTCCACAGAGCCGGTGAGTTTTAAATCAGCCTGTTGAGAGGGAGGCAGCAACAGGACCTTGAAGGAGGTGACTGCCTCCAACTCACTCATGGAAATGGGGGGACTGATCAAGTGGGCTGAAAGTTGGGGGGTTACTTGTGGAAATAAATAATTGGATTGATGTGTGTAATGAGTCCACTAAGATTTCAAATCAAGTGTTCATATTTCAGCAAAAGGTGACGAATTTGGAAGGAATTGTGCAGCAGCATCAGGTTTATCTGGACAACTGGGAGAAATTCCAAAACTGGCTGCAGTTAATGGCAGAAAAGTACAACCGTTGCATGACACATAAGACCAGCAAGCATCACCTGGATGGATCACTCCGGGAACTGCGGGTAAACAATGTTTCTACTTCACAACTATGTGACAATAGACAATAGGTGCAGGAGTAGGCCACTCGGCCCTTCAGGCCAGCACCACCATTCAATGTGATCATGTGTATCTGTAAACAGGTGAGCTTTAAACAGCGAGAGGGACTCAGATGCTGCAGGGTCTTGTGATTCCGAGAAAGACATTTCTTTAATCATTAAATTAATGACCAAACAATGAATTAATGATTAAACATTATTCGATGTTCCTGTTTATGACTAATGTTGGGGAAAATTTATTTTCCTGTTCCAAGTACTTTCTAAATCTTCTGTTATTATGTTTTTTTTAGTAATTGATGCTAGCACTCTCCCACCACAATAGACTTACTGCTCTAAGAATTCCTTGATTTTTCTCATCTTTTAAATAGTGAAATTTTATTTACCGCCCTTCAGTCTCTGTGTAGCTTGTCAGTTGGGTGACATAAATGGAACATAATGCTTGACTGCCAGAGGTAGTGGTGGAAGCAAATGCGATAGTGGTGTTTAAGAGACCATTAGACAGGCACACAGATATTCAGGGAATGGATGGATATGGATCACATGCACACTGACGAGGTTAGTTTCATTTGTCATCATGTTCAGTACGAATACCATGGGCCAAAGGGCAGATTCTTGCTCTACTGGTTTATGATGCATGTCACATCTCAGGCCACTTTGCCTCAGCTAAAACAGACCCAGCCATGCAAAGCTCCTTACAACTGAAGCCTTCCAATCCAGGCAACAATCTTGTGAATGTTTTTCGAACACACTCTAGCTTAATCATATCATTAATCTATTTTGCATTGTCTCCAGGTTATTTTTCTTTGGAGGTGAATTCATTAATCACCTTTCAGGGCTTATTGTCCTGATTTTTCTTTAAATGTGTCCTTGTACATCATTTACTGAAAGTAAGCATGCAGGTAGTGAAGAAAACTAAAGGTATGTTGGCCTTCATAGTGAGAGAATTTGAGTATAGGACCAAGGAGGTCCTACTGCAGTTATACAGGGCCCTTGTGAGACCACACTTGGAGCATTGTGTGCAGTTTTGGTCTCCTACTTTGAGGAAAGAGGTACTGGGATAGGTGTTACACTTGCTCATATGCCTCAAATCCTTTCTTGTCCAAGTACATTGGTCTTTCTCTCCTCATTCCCCTCTGAGTATGTGTCCTCTCTTTGCTGCCGCAATGTCGGATGTGAATTCCTGTGGTGTGGGTACACCCTGGCCTGGTCCTGTGGTGTGGGTACACCCTGGCCTGCCCAGATGAGCTTGAGTTGTTGTTGTGCCATGGGCAGTGGGGAGGAAGAAGCAGAATGCTACTTTTGTAGTGTTGTTGTTTCTGAAGCTATTGGCTCCAAATCACCATGAAGGTCTACAGCTTCTACACTCAATACTGCAGTGAATCACTGACTTCACGTAACCTTCATCCCAAACGTTTTTAGGAGTTGTGTGACACTCTCAGCAGCAAGGAAGGAGAGCTGGACAGTCTGCAGACCCAAGCTGAAGCTGTGATACAGAACACATCTCCCAAAGGAGCGGAAAATGTCGTCAGAGACCTGGAGAAACTGAGGACAGACTGGGAGAAGCTGAAACTGAAGTGTCGACAGGCGGAAGGCCCCTTGCAGCTGGCCCAGCAGTCCTTGCTGGAGTACCAGTCCAGGGCAGAGCAGCTGGAGAAAGAAGCGGCCGAGTTAGTGGACCGATTACGAACCCTGGATCTACAACCTCCTGATGAGAACGAGCCTGAGATTGTGTGGCAACAGTGTCTGGTAAGCTTTGTTTTGGGAAGCAGCTCAGTGCTTTTGGCTACTGGGAATCGGGATAGGGGGATGTCAAAAGCTGGACGTTGCTTTGAAACCCAGAATGTTTCAGCTCCATTGACCAGATCTTTGGTAGGGAAGGCAGAACCACTGCTGTCATGCCTCTCCCCATTGCCACTGACTGATTTAAATTAGATCACAACATTGCACTACACCTTGGAGTTAGGTTTCTGACGTTTCCCTGTGCTACCATTACTCCTGGTTCAATTATTGATGAGACTCTCATAAGGGTCTCCTCGATATCATTAAAAATGAGGTTCTCACTAGAGTCTCCTCGATATCCCACAGCTCTGCTCTTGCTCCCCCTCCCTCCATTCATAACAAGGACAGAGTCCCCCTTGTCCTCGCCTTCCACTGCATCAATCGTCGCATACAGCATATAACCCTCCAACATTTTTGCCACCTCCTACGGGATTCCACCACTGGACACATCTTCCCATCTCCATCCCTTCCGCAGAGACCGTTCCCTCCGCAACTCCCTGGTCTACTCGTCCCTTCCCACCCAAACCACCCGCTCCCCAGGTACTTTCCCCAGCAACCGCAGGAGATGCAACACCTGTCCCGTTACCTCCCGCCTCGACTCCATCCAAGGGCCCCGACAGTCTTTCCAAGTGTGGCAGAGATTCACTTGCACCTCCTCCAACCTCATCTACTGTATCCACTGTTCCAGGTGTCAACTCCTGTACATCGGCGAGACCAAGCACAGGCTTCTCTAGCTTCAAATGCCCTTGCTTTCCCTCTCCATCCCATTCAGTTCTCCCACCAGTCTTACTGTCTCCGATTACATTCTATCTTTGTCCTACCCCCTCCCCTGGCATCAGTCTGAAGAAGGGTCTCGACCCGAAACGTCACCTATTCCTTCTCTCCAGAAATGCTGCCTATCCTGCTGAGTTACTCCAGCATCTTGTGTCTACCATTATTCCTGATTTGTGTGTCAGCTTCACCTTGTCTTGCTATGGAGGGCGTGCAGCGTAGGTTCACTAGGTTAATTCCCGGAATGGCGGGACTGTCGTATGTTGAAAGGCTGGAGCAATTGGGCTTGTATACACTGGAATTTAGAAGGATGAGGGGGGATCTTATTGAAACATATAAGATAATTAGGGGATTGGACACATTAGAGGCAGGAAACATGTTCCCAATGTTGGGGAAGTCCAGAACAAGGGGCCACAGTTTAAGAATAAGGGGTTGGCCATTTAGAACGGAGATGAAGAAGAACTTTTTCAGTCAGAGAGTGGTGAAGGTGTGGAATTCTCTGCCTCAGAAGGCAGTGGAGGCCAGTTCGTTGGATGCTTTCAAGAGAGAGCTGGATAGAGCTCTTAAGGATAGCGGAGTGAGGGGGTATGGGGAGAAGGCAGGAACGGGGTACTGATTGATAGTGATCAGCCATGATCGCATTGAATGGCGGTGTTGGCTCGAAGGGCTGAATGGCCTACTCCTGCACCTATTGTCTATTGTCTATTGTCTATCAGCCATTATTTAGCTGCCCTTTGCTGAACAATTCCAGCACTCCTGGTCTCCCATATTTGCATCTCACTCACCACATCAAACTGTTAGCCCACACTCACCACCAAAGTGTAGTACATTGTTGATCACTCTCACATGCCCTCCTGCTTACGTGTGTGTGCCTGCACGGACTCCACGTTTTGGCATCCTCTTGCTTTCCCTCATTAATGTATAATCAGAAGAAGCGGTTCTGCCCTGATGGGTTAGATGGCATGTGTCTTGATCAATCCTTGAAGGCTGCAGTGATTAATAAAGGTCAGGGACACATGGTTTTGTAAATGGGTAGTTGAAATCCAAGACAAGGCAACGTATACTAAATCTTCTACATACCCAGCTAAGTTTAGTTGGAATAAAGCAACCTATTTTGGGCACTTTGTTTTTGAAAGGTATTTCAGAGTTGAAGATGGGGGAGCAGGTTATGTGAAACTGGAGAATTCAATGTTCACGCTGTTGGGTTGCAGAATGACCAGGTGGAATATGAAAGGAAATACCTGCAGATGCTGGTACAAATCGAAGGTATTTATTCACAAAATGCTGGAGTAACTCAGCAGGTCAGGCAGCATCTCAGGAGAGAAGGAATGGGTGACATTTTGGGTCGAAACCCTTCTTCAGACTGATGTCAGGGGGGCGGGACAAAGGAAGGATATAGGTGGAGACAGGAAGACAGTGGGAGATGTGGTAAGGGGGAGGGGAAGAGAGGGACAGAGGAACTATCTAAAGTTGGAGAAGTCAATGTTTATACCACTGGGCCGCAAAGCGAAATATGAGGTACTGTTCCTCCAATTTCCAGTGGACCTCACTATGGCACTGGAGGAGGCCCATGACAGTAAGGTCAGACTGGGAATGGGAGGGGGAGTTGAAGTGCTCAGCCACCGGGAGATCAGGTTGGTTAAGGCGGACTGAGCGCAGGTGTTGAGCGAAGCGATCGCCGAGCCTGTGTTTGGTTTCGCCGATGTAAAGAAGTTGACATCTAGAGCAGCGGATGCAATGGATGAGGTTGGAGGAGATGCAGGTGAACCTCTGTCTCACCTGGAAAGACTGTTTGGGTCCTTGGATGGAGTTGAGGGGGGAGGTAAAGGGACAGGTGTTGCATCTCCTGCGGTTGCAGGGGAAAGTGCCCGGGGATGGGGTGGTTTGGGTAGGAAGGGACGAGTGGACCAGGGAGTTGCGGAGGGAACGGTCTCTGCGGAACGCAGAAAGGGGAGGGGATGGGAAGATATGGCCAGTGGTGGGGTCCTGTTGTAGGTGACGGAAATGTTGGCGGATGATTTGTTGGATACGCTGGCTGGTGGGGTGGAAGGTGAGAACGAGGGGGATTCTGTAACCGCTGCCGCCGCCGACCAAGGCCTCTTCACCGCCGCCCACGTCCTCCCCGGCCACCCGCTGACCGGGCCGACCGCCACTTACCCGGGCTCCAGGTCCCCGCGGGCCTCCTCCAGTGACCGTGTCGACCCGCGCCACTCCACCGCCCAGCAGCAGGTCGCAGCCGTCGCTGTACCCGGCTCCCAGGACCAGCAGCCATCGCTGTACCCGGCCCCCAGGACCAGCAACAGGTCGCAGCTCCACCTGGCCTACACACACTGCGCTGGGCCCACAGCCCCCACCAGGCAGAGCCCTACAGCACCGCTGGGTCCTACTGCCCACCCCCCACTACAGGTAACCGCAGCCAGTCCACCACTGGATCTCCCCCTTCCCCCTCTAGCCAGGCGACCCTTACTCCCCACATCGGTCCTCATGCCCCTCTCTGCTCTGTTAACCCACCACCCCCTCACCATACATCCCCTCCACCTCCGCCTTCCCCCCTGCCTCCATCCGACCCAACCCCCACCATTGCCGGGTGTTCACCATCCCCCCTGACCTCCCCCTTTCAGACACCGAACGGTCTGTCCTCAGCAGAGGCTTCACCTTTGTCCCCCTCCGCCCCCACATCAACGAGTTCCACGTCCGCCATGACGTGGATCTCTTCTTCCGCCTCCGAGCCTTTTTCCATGGGAAGGAGTCCTCACCCCCCACTGATGACCCCTTCTCCCGTCTCCAACGGACCCCCTCCTCCTGGACCCCCCCCCCGGTTGGCCAACTACCCTCACTAGAGCTTTTTATCTCCAACTGCCGGCGTGACATTAACCACCTCAAATTCTCCACTCCCCTGACTAACTCTAACCTCTCCCCTCCTGAACGTGCAGCCTTCCACTCACTCCGCAACAACCCCGACTTAGTAATCAAACCCGCTGACAAGGGAGGTGCTGTGGTAGTCTGGCGTTCTGATCTCTACCAGACCGAGGCCAGACAACAACTCTGAGACACCTCTTCCTACTTATCCTTGGACCATGACCCCACCGACAAACACCAGGCCTTTATCATCAGCACCATCACGGACCTCACCATTTTAGATTTAGATTTTTTTTAGATTTAGAGATACAGCGCAGAAACAGGCCCTTCGGCCCACCGGGTCCGCGCCGCCCAGCGATCCCCGCACACTAACACTATCCTACACCCACTAGGGACAATTTTTACATTTGCCCAGCCAATTAACCGACATACCTGTGAGAATCTATGCTATTAGCTGATATAGTCAATTAGAGATATTGTATCTTGTCTTTGGAATGTGGGAGGAAACCGAAGATCTCGGAGAAAACCCACGCAGGTCACGGGGAGAACGTGCAAACTCCGTACAGACGGCGCCCGTAGTCAGGATCGAACCTGAGTCTCCGGCGTTGCATTTCCGGCGATCTACCCTCTAATGCCTCCAAACTCATAGTTCCCCAGCCCCGCACGGCCCGATTCTACCTCCTACCTAAAATTCATAAACAGAACTGTCCCGGCAGACCCATTGTCTCTGCCTGCTCATGTCCCACCAAACTTATTTCCACCTACCTAGACTCCATCCTATCCCCCCTGGTCAAATCCCTCCCCACCTATGACCAAGACACCTCACATGCTCTCCATTACGATAACTTCCGGTTCCCAGGCCCCCACTCCCTCATCTTTACCATGGATGTCCAGTCACTCTACACTTCCATCCCCCACAAGGATGGTCTTGAAGCCCTCCGTTTCTTCCTCGACCGTAGAACCAGCCAATCCCCATCTACTAACACTCTCCTCCGCCTAGCAGAGCTGGTTCTTACCCTTAACAACTTCTCCTTTGACTCCTCCCACTTCCTCCAAACCAGAGGCGTAGCTATGGGCACTCCCATGGGCCCTAGCTATGCCTGCCTCTTTGTCGGGTACATCGAACAATCCCTGTTCCGGACGTACACCGGCCCCATCCCCAAACTCTACCTCTGCTACATCGACGACTGCATTGGTGCTACCTCTTGCACCCATGCAGAACTCACTAACTTCATACACTTCACCTCCAATTTCCATCCTGCCCTTAAATATACTTGGACTATCTCCGACATCTCCCTCCCGTTTCTGGACCTCACCATCTCCATCACAGGAGACAGACTAGTGACGGACATTTACTATAAACCCACTGACTCGCACAGCTATCTGGACTGCACTTCTTCCCAACCGGTCTCCTGCAAAAAGTCTATCCCCTATCCCAATTCCTCCGTCTACGCCGCATCTACGCCCGGGATGAGGTGTTTCACACTAGGGCATCAGAGATGTCCTCATTCTTCAGGAAACGGGGCTTCCTCTCTTACATTATAGATGAGGCTCTCACTAGGGTCTCTTCTACATCCCGCAGATCCGCTCTTACTCCCCCTCCCCCCATTCGTAACAAGGACAAAATCCCCCTCGTTCTCACCTTCCACCCGACCAGCCAGCGTATCCAACAAATCATCCGCCAACATTTCCGTCACCTACAACTGGACCCCGCCACTAG
This sequence comes from Rhinoraja longicauda, assembly GCF_053455715.1. NCBI lineage: Eukaryota > Metazoa > Chordata > Chondrichthyes > Rajiformes > Arhynchobatidae > Rhinoraja > Rhinoraja longicauda. The sequence continues at coordinate 62,017,159 of NC_135962.1, forward strand.
TCACATCTTCCCATCCCCTCCCCTTTCTGCGTTCCGCAGAGACCATTCCCTCCGTAACTCCCTGGTCCACTCGTCCCTTCCTACCCAAACTACTCCATCCCCTGGCACTTTCCCCTGCAACCGCAGGAGATGCAACACCTGTCCCTTTACCTCCCCCCTCAACTCCATCCAAGGACCCAAACAGTCTTCGCTCAGTCCACCTTAATCAACCTGACCTCCTGGTAGCTGAGCACTTCAACTCCCCCTCCCACTCCCAGTCTGACCTTTCTGTCATGGGCCTCCTCCAGTGCCATAGTGAGGCCCACCGGAAATTGGAGGAACAGCACCTCATATTTCGCCTGATTCATTCACAAAATGCTGGAGTAACTCAGCAGGTCAGGCAGCATCTCGGGAGAGAAGGAATGGGTGACGTTTCGGGTCGAGACCCTTCTTCGACTGCAGCTTGCAGCCCAGTGGTATGAACATTGACTTCTCCAACTTTAGATAGTTCCTCTGTCCCTCTCTTCCCCTCCCCCTTCCCAGTTCTCCCTCTATGTTCCTGTCTCCACCTAAATCCTTCCTTTGTCCCACCCCCCTGACATCAGTCTGAAACATAGAAACATAGAAAATAGGTGCAGGAGTAGGCCATTCGGCCCTTCGAGCCTGCACCGCCATTCAATATGATCATGGCTGATCATCCAACTCAGTATCCCGTACCTGCCTTCTCTCCATACCCCCTGATCCCTTTAGACAAAGGGCCACATCTAACTCCCTCTTAAATATAGCCAATGAACTGGCCTCAACTACCTTCTGCGGCAGAGAATTCCACAGATTCACCACTCTCTGTGTGAAAAAAAACGTTCTCATCTCGGTCCTAAAAGACTTCCCCCTTATCCTTAAACTGTGACCCCTTGTTCTGGACTTCCTCAACATCAGGAACAATCTTCCTGCATCTAGCCTGTCCAACCCCTTAAGAATTTTGTAAGTTTCTATAAGATCCCCCCTCAATCTTCTAAATTCCAGCGAGTACAAACCGAGTCTATCCAGTCTTTCTTCATATGAAAGTCCTGCCATCCCAGGAATCAATCTGGTGAACCCTCTGTACTCCCTCTATGGCAAGAATGTCTTTCCTCAGATTAGGAGACCAAAACTGTACGACATACTCCAGGTGTGGTCTCACCAATGTCCTGTACAACTGCAGCAGAACCTCCCTGCTCCTATACTCAAATCCCCTCGCTATGAATGCCAACATACCATTCACTTTCTTCACTGCCTGCTGCACCTGCATGCCTACTTTCAATGACTGGTGTACCACGACACCCAGGTCTCGTTGCATCTCCCCTTCTAATCGGCCACCATTCAGGTAATAGTCTGCTTTCCTGTTCTTGCCACCAAAGTGGATAACCTCACATTTATCCACATTATACTGCATCTGCCATGCCTTTGCCCACTCACCTAACCTATCCAAGTCACGTTGCAGCCTCCTAGCATCCTCCTCACAGCTAACACTGCCCCCCAGCTTCGTGTCATCCGCAAACTTGGAGATGTTGCATTCAATTCCCTCGTCCAAATCATTAATATATATTGTGAATAACTGGGGTCCCAGCACTGAGCCTTGCGGTACCCCACTAGTCACTGCCTGCCATTCTGAAAAGGACCCGTTTATTCCTACTCTTTGCTTCCTGTCTGCCAGCCAGTTCTCTATCCACATCAATACTGAACCCACAATACCGCATGCTTTAAGTTTGCATACTAATCTCTTATGTGGGACCTTGTCGAAAGCCTCCTGGAAGTCCAGATATAACACATCCACTGGTTCTCCCTTATCCACTCTACTAGTTACATCCTCGAAAAATTATATAAGATTCGTCAGACATGATTTACCTTTCATAAATCCATGCTGACTTTGTCCAATGATTTCACCACTTTCCAAATGTGCTGCTATCCCATCTTTAATAACTGACTCTAGCATTTTCCCCACTACCGATGTTAGACTAACTGGTCTGTAATTCCCCGTTTTCTCTCTCCCTCCCTTTTTGAAAAGTGGGGTTACATTAGCTACCCTCCAATCCTCAGGGACTACTCCAGAATCCAAAGAGTTTTGAAAAAGGGTCTCGACCCTTTATTTTATTTTGTGAATAAATACCTTCGAGGTATTCGTGGAATATGTGGTGCTTTTCCTCTAGTTTGTGATTGCCCTCACTCTGGCAGTGGAGGAGGTCATGGACAGACAAATCAAGGCGGGAACGGGGAGGGGACATAAAATGGCTCACAACCGGGAGATCCAGGTGGCCACTGTGGGCAGAATACAGGTGTTCGACAAAGCAGTCGCCGTGTCTGTACTTGACCTCGCCAATGTAGAGAACACATCAAGAGCACCAAATGCAACAGATAAGGTTGCAGATTCTCACCTGGAAGGGTCATTCCCACCTACATTCAGGACACCTCGCATGTAACAACTTTCTGCCCCACACTGCCTGATCTTTACCAAGGATGTACGTCCATTACTCGTGTGGAAGGGCTTGGGGCCCAATGATTATTTTTAGGACATAACACCAAATCGTTCCCCTCCAACTCACATGGCCCTAGGCTAGCTATGCCTGCCTCTTCACTGGCTGGGTAGAACAGTGTTTGCTCCAAGCTGCCCTGGCCCCAATCCCCAACCCTTTCCACACTACTTTTAACAACTGACTTGCTACTGCCTCCTGTACCTGGTCACGTGGAACTGGTCAATTTAATCAACTTCAACATAAACCCTCCCCGTCCACAAATACATTTGGACTAGTTCTGATGCCTCTCCTTGCTTGCTTACTCGGCAAACTCTCTCATCAGACAAACTATCCACCCGTATCTAACACAAACACACTGACTCCCTGCTATCTAGACTACTCCTCCTCCCAGCTCATCTCATCAAGGATGCCCTAGCTTTCAGTTTCTCAATTTCTGCCGCATCAGTTCTCATAATGAGGTTTATCAGTTTCCATGAAACACTTCCCCTACTGTGTTTGACCAAGCACTCACCCATGTCACCTTTATATCCCCACTTCTGCTATCCTCTCACCAACCCCTGCTCCCTCACCTCCACATCAATACATCATTTCTTGGAGAGATTATAGAATCCTGCATTGTTCTAAGGGAGGGAAGATAGAAACATAAAAAATAGGTGCAGAAATAGGCCATTCAATATGATCATGGCTGATCATCCAGAATCAGTACCCCGTACCTGCTTTCTCCCCATGTCTTGATTCCATTAGCCCGAAGAGCTATATCCAACTCTCTTGAATACATCTAGTAAATTGGCCTCCACTGCCTTCTGTGGCAGAGAATTCCCCAGATTCACAACTCTCTGGGTGAAAAGGTTTTTCCTCATCTCAGTCCTAAATGGCCCACCCCTTATTCTTAAACTGCGATCCCTGGTTCTGGACTCCCCCAAAATCGGGAACATTTTTCCTACATTTAGCATGTCCAATCCCTTAATAATTTTGTGTTTCTAAAAGATCCCCTCTCATCCGTCTAATTTCCAGTGAATATAAGCTCAATTGGTCCATTCTGTCATATGTTAGTCCCGCCATCCCAGGAATTAACCTGGTTAACCTACGCTGCACTCCCTCAATAGCATTAAGGTCCTTCCTCAAATTAGGAGACCAAAACTGCACACAATACTCCAGGTGCGGTCTCACCAGGGCCCTTTACAATTGCAGTAGGACCTCCTTGTTCCTTTGCTCAAATCCTCTTGCTATGAAAGTCAACATGCCATTGGCTTTCTTCACTACCTGCTGTACCTGCATGCTTACTTTCAGTGACTGATGTACAAGGACACCCAGGTCTCCTTGCATCTCCGCTTTTCCTAATCTTCTTGTTCTTGCCACCAAAGTGGATAACCTCACATGTATCCACATTATACCGGATCTGCCATGCATCTGCCCATTCACCCAACCTATCCAAATCACCCTGAAGCCTCATAGCATCCTCCACGCAGCTCACACTGCAATCTACCTTTGTGTAACCCACAAACTTGGAGATGTTACATTTAATTCCTTTGTCTAAATCGTCAATATATATTGTAAATAACTGGGGTCCCAGCACTGAGCCTTGCGGCACCCCATTAGTCACTGCCTGCCATTCTGAAAAGGACCTGTTAGTTCCTACTGTTTGCTTCCTGTCTGCCAGCCAGTTCTCTGCCTGTGTGCTCTAATTTTGCACACTAATCTCTTGTGTGGGACCTTGTCAAAGGCTTTTTCAAAGTCTAGATACATCACATCCACTGGCTCTCCCTTATCCATTCTACTAGTTACATCCTCAAAAAATTCCAGAAGATTCGTTGAGCATGATTTCCCCTTCATGAATCCATGCTGACTTTGACAGATCCTGACTGACAGCCTGAAGAAGGGTCTCGATCCGAAACATCACCCATTCCTTCTCTCCTGCGATGCTGCCTGACCTGCTGAGTTACTCCAGCATTTTGTGAAATAAATACCTTCGATTTGTACCAGCATCTGCAGTTATTTTCTTACACTTGACAGACCCTGTCACTGCTTTCCAAATGCGCTGATATTACATCTTTAATAATCGACTCCAGCATCTTCCCCACTACCGATGTAAGATAATTGGTCTATAATTCCTTGTTTTCTCTCTCTCGCTCCTTTCTTAAAAAGTGGGGTTACATTGGCTACCCTCCAGTCCACAGGAACTGATCCCCAGTCGAGAGAACATTGGAAAATGATCACCAATGCATCCACGATTTCTTGGGCCGCCTCCTTGAGTATTCTGGGATGCAGACCATCAGGCCCTGGGGATTAATCTGCCTTCAGTCCCAACAGTTTACCTAACACCATTTCCTGACTAATGTGAATTTCCTTCAGTTCCTCCGTCACGCAAGATCCTCAGTCCCCTAGTATTTCTGGGAGATTGTTTGTGTTTTCGTTAGTGAAGACAGAACCAAAGTACTTGTTTAACTGGTCTGCCATTTCCTTGTTTCCCATTATAAATTCACCTTTTTCTGACTATAAGGGACCTACATTTGTCTTCATGAATCTTTTCCTCTTCACATATCTTCACATATCTAAAGAAGCTTTTACAGTCAGTTTTTATATTCCCCGCAAGCTTCCTTTCACGCACTTTTTTCACCCTCTTAATTATCCCCTTTGTCCTCTATTGAATTCAAAATTTCTCGCAGTTCTCCGGTTTGCTGCTTCCTCTGGCCTTTCTCTTCCTTGCATTTAACACTATCCCTAATTTCCCTTGTTAGCCACAGTTGAGTAGCCTTCCCCGTTTTATTTTTACGCCAGACAGGGATTACAACAATTGTTGCGATTCATCCATGCGATCTTTAAATCTTTTCTATTAAAGTTTGATGACTTATAGATTACTTATTTATGAAGAAAGCAAAGTGCTGGAGGAACACAGTGCAAGGATCTTGTTCCCCAGACTGTGTTAATGAACACAGTGCAAGGATCTTGTTCCCCAGACTGTGTTAATGAACAGAAAGTGCTGGAGGTGCTGGAGGACCACAGTGCAAGGATCTTGTTCCCCAGACTGTGTTAATGAACACAGTGCAAGGATCTTGTTCCCCAGACTGTGTTAATGAACAGAAAGTGCTGGAGGTGCTGGAGGACCACAGTGCAAGGATCTTGTTCCCCAGACTGTGATAATGAACACAGTGCAAGGATCTTGTTCCCCAGTCTGTGTTAATGAACATGGTGCAAGGATCTTGTTCCCCAGTCTGTGATACTGAACAGAAAGTGCTGGAGGTGCTGTAGGGCCACAGTGCTGGAGGTGCTGTAGGGCCACAGTGCTGGAGGTGCTGGAGGGCCACAGTGCAGGGATCTGTTCACCCATTCCTTCTCTCCCGAGATGCTGCCTGACCTGCTGAGTTACTCCAGCATTTTGTGAATAAAAACCTTCGATTTGTACCAGCATCTGCAGTTATCTTCTTATACGATCTTGTTCCCCAGTCTGAGTTAATGACAGCACAGAATCCAAGTCCAGTGTGCACAGAATGTGTGGGTTGTATCACCCACAGCTTTCTTCAGTCTGAGCAAAACATCTCCATGGTCACTTGAGCTTGTTCCTTTTCTGATTTAGATCACCAGATCTTCCGTTTTAACGGAGGAATCATGCGTGGAAGATCTTCAACTGGAACTGAAAGAGCTTGGCAGATTTTCACAGAATGAAAATCTCTCTGCTAAGGTCCTGAATGCCATTCGGGAATATAACAGGTAAAATCACAGGCTTGGTTCCAAAGGTTGAATGTGCTCATAAACTCCTCTATTTCCAATATTCATTGTGGTTATGTGACTCACTGGCATTATCGACATTAGGAACAAAAGGGTGACATTGATGTGGATGCATAAGAAAAGTCAGCAGGAGATAAAGGAACATATGTCGGTAAATAGAGAGGTCATTGATCCCAGACCTCTAAGGCAGGCAAGAGAAGGGATGTTTGAGTCTGGCTAAAATTCTAAATCTTCACTGACCACAAGTGAAGTATCAGACGACTGGAAGACAACAAATAACTGGCTTGAAGGTAGGAAGCAGAGGATGATGGTGGAGTCCAGGATGCAAAGTACCGGAGTAAATCAGTGGGTTGGGCAACACCTCTGGAGAACATAGATGGTGGAGGACAGGATGCAAAGTACTGAAGTAAATCAGCGGGTTGGGCAACACCTCTGGGGAACAGAGATAAGTGACATATCGGGCTGGGGCCCATATTCAGACTAATTATGGGGAGGGGGAGTGGGGTAGAAAGCTGGGAGAGGAAAGGCAGGAAGCGTCTGGCAGGTTATAGGTGGGCAAAGGTGAGGGGGGGGGATAGGCAAATAATTGGAACAAAGGCCAGAAGGTGTGAAACAGAAGGATTGAAGAGTTGTGAATTGTGAAGCCAATGTGGCCTCACTAGCGATCGAGGAGGCCCAGGACAGGGAGGTCAGTATGGGAATGGGAGCTAAAATCATTAGCAATCAGGAGATCCAGTAGGCTCGGTGGACCAAGCGCGTGTTTGGTCTGGTCTGGCCGATGTACAGTGGGCCTCATTGGGAACACGGAAGCAGCCAGAGGTTAGAGGACGTGCACTTGATCCTCTTTCTCAACTGGATTGACTGCTGGGGTCACAGGATGGAGGTGAGGGAGGAGGTACTGGGATAGGTGTTACATCTCTGACTGCAGGGGTCACAGGATAGGTGTTACATCTCCTGCGGTTGAGAGGGTGGTGAAATATGCTGGCCTTCATTGGTCAGGGATTAGATGGGATGTTATGTTACAGTTGTACAAGACATTGGTTAAGCTGCACATGGAATATTTTGTTCAGTTTCAGTCACCCTGCTAGAGGAAATATGCCATTAAACAGGTGCAGCAAAGAGGGTGAGGTGGGTGGGCAGGGTGAGGCGGGTGGGCTGGGGTGAGGCGGGTGGGCTGGGGTGAGGCGGGTGGGGTGGGGTGAGGCGGGTGGGTGCGGTGAGGCGGGTGGGTGGGGTGAGGCGGGTGGGTGGGGTGAGGCGGGTGGGTGGGGTGAGGCGGGTGGGTGGGGTGAGGCAGGTGAGGTGAGGTGGGTGGGCAGGGTGAGGTGGGTGGGGTGAGGTGAGGCGGGTGGGTGGGGTGAGGTGGGTGAGGCGGGTGGGTGGGGTGGGTGGGCAGGGTGAGGCGGGGGGGTGGGGTGAGGTGGGTGGGGTGAGGTGAGGTGGGTGAGGGGGGTGGGTGAGGCGGGTGGGTGAGGTGAGGTGGGTGAGGCGGGTGGGTGGGGTGAGGTGGGTGAGGGGTGGGTGGGGTGAGGTGGGTGAGGCGGGTGGGTGGGGTGAGGTGAGGGGGGTGGGTGAGGCGGGTGGGTGGGGTGAGGTGGGTGAGGGGGGTGGATGGGGTGAGGTGAGGTGGGTGAGGTGAGGTGGGTGAGGTGGGTGAGGGGGGTGGGTGAGGCGGGTTGGTGGGGTGAGGCGGGTGGGTGGGGTGAGGTGGGTGAGGTGAGGTGGGTGAGGGGGGTGGGTGGGGTGAGGTGGGTGAGGTGAGGCGGGTGGGTGGCGTGAGGTGGGTGAGGTGAGGTGGGTGAGGCGGGGTGAGGGTGCAACACTCAATATTGCTCGCATTCTGACAATGTGTCAGGTTACAGAGCTGTGTCTTGGATGGCGGTGAGCAACACCGGGCCCACAGGGGACGGCCCTCTCTCCCTTCCTGTTCACCATCTACACCTCGGACTTCGGATATAACTCGCACTCCTGCCACCTGCAGAAGTTTTCAGATGGCTCTGCAATTGTGGACTGCATCAGTGAGGGGAGGGAAGCTGAGTACAGAGGTGTAGTCAACGAGGTGACTACAATTCCCCCTAGGGTGTGTAGGATAGAGTTAATGTGCGGGGATCGCTGGGCGGCGCGGACGCGGTGGGCCGAAGGGCCTGTTTCCACGCTGTATCTCTAAATCTAAATCTAAATGGACGCAGGAGTAGGCCATTTGGCCCTTCAAGCCAGCACCGCCATTCACCGTGATCATGGCTGATCATTCACAATCAGTACCCCGTTCCTGCCTTCCCCCCAAACCCCTTGACTCCGCTATCTTTAAAAGCTCTATCTAGTTCTCTTGAAAGCATCCAGAGAATTGGCCTCCACTGCCTTCTGAGGCAGAGAATTCCACAGATTTACAACTTTGACTGAAAACGTTTTTTCCTCATCTCAGTTCTAAATGGCCTACCCCTTATTCTTAAACTGTGACCCCTGGTTCTGGACTCCCCCAACATTGGGAATATGTTTCCTGCCTCTAATGTGTCCAATCCCTTAATAATCTTATGTTTCAATAAGATCCCCTCTCATCCTTCTAAATTCCAGCGTATGCAAGCCTAGTCGCTCCAGTCTTTCAACATACGACAGTCCCGCCATTCCAGGAATTAACCTAGTAAACCTACGCTGCACGCCCTCAATAGCAAGAATATCCTTCCTCAAATTTGGAGACCAAAAGTGCACACAGTGCTCCAGGTGCAGTCTCACTAGGGCCCTGTACAACTGCAGAAGGACCTCTTTGCTCCTATACTCAACTCCTCTTGTTATGAAGGCCAACATTCCATTGGCATTCTTCACTGCCTGCTGTACCTGCATGCTTCCTTTCAGTGACTGATGCACTAGGACACCCAGATCTCTTTAATGCGGAAAAATGTGACGTTATCCACTTTGGTGGAAAGAACAGGAAGGCAGATTATTATCTGAATGGTGTCAAGTTGGGTAAAAGGGGACGTACAAAGAGATCTGGGTGTCCTAGTGCCTCCAATCCACAGGAACTGATCCTGAATCTATAGAACATTGGAAAATGATCACCAATGTGTCCACGATTTCTAGAGCCACTTCCTTAAGTACCCTGGGATGCAGACCATCAGGCCCTGGGGATTTATCATCCCTCAATCCCATGTTTACCCAACACCATTTCCTGCCTAATCTGAATTTCCTTCAGTTCCACCATCAGCCTAGAACCTCTGGCCACTAGTACATCTGGGAGATAGTTGGTGTCTTCCTCAGTGAAGGCAGATCCAAAGTACCTGTTCAACTCGTCTGCCATTTCCTTGTTCCCCATAATAATAATAAGCAGTGAGATGCTGCAGATGTTCTACCAATTGATGGTAGCCTGTGTGATCATCTTCCCTGTTGTGTGCCGGGGCAGCAGGGCAAAGGCTGTGGATACCAATAGGATCAATAAACTCATCAGGAAGGCTGGCTCTGTCCCGGGGGCGGAGTTGGATTTATGGGAGGTGGTCCTTGAGGGGAGGATGCTCCTTAAACTGCGGCGCATCTTGGCTAATACAGCCCGCCCCCTCCATGACACACTGGTCAACCTGAGGAGCACCTTCAGCAACAGACTGGATCCACCAAGATGCAGGACAGAACACCACAGGAGATCCTTCTTCCCTGTGGCTTTCAAATTGTCCAACTCCTCCCCCTTCTGTCGTGGGGTTGACTGACTCCCCCCCCTCCCCCATCTTTACACATCCCCAGTCCTTTCCACTCGTCATGTATCGTGTGTTTTATGACTATTGGCAGATCAATTTCCCTCCTGGGATAAAGTTAATTCGTATTGTATTTTGTCCTTTCAATTTGTCAAATTAAGTTCAACACATCTGACTTTGTCCCTTTCAGGATGAAAGGGAAGATAAGGAAGAGGTGCAGTCAATTAGGAGAGAATCTTCGCCGTGGCTTTCAGGAGCTGCTGGTAGAGTTTGAGCATTGGAGAAACAGCAGCAGGAATCTGCTGGACTCTTCCTTGGACCCCAACGATGGAGCGCTGACCAGATCCTATTTACAGCACATTCAGGTAACACAGGCAGCACGAGCTCAGCAGCAGAAAGCCTAGAGGAATATAGGTGTATGGTGAAAGTGAAAAATACATTGGCAAGATAAAAAGTGCAGTTAGAAAATGTCTGGTAAAATATGAAAAAAGCTCTTCTATGTTCAATTAATTTATGACGGGAAGTAAAATGAGAAAAAAAGGATTTCAATTATAGATCACAGCCACACCCTGGGTTTGGAGAGTAAATCCGATTGAATCCCGATGCCTTAATCAGTTGCACAGCACAAACAGGTCCTTCAGCCCATCGCGTCAACATCAGCCATCAAGTGTCTTTTAGACCACATTTATCAGCTAAACTGACTGACTGACTGACTGATGGGACTGAAGGCTGATAAATCCCCAGGGCCTGATGGTCTGACAATAGACAATAGGTGCAGGAGGAGGCCATTCGGCCCTTCGAGCCAGCACCGCCATTCAATGTGATCATGGCTAATAATTCTCAATCAGTACCCCGTTCCTGCCTTCTCCCCATACCCCCTGACTCCGCTATCCTTAAGAGCTCGATCTAGCTCTCTTGAATGCATTCAGAGAATTGGCCTCCACTGCCTTCTGAGGCAGAGAATTCCACAGATTCACAACTCTCTGACTGAAAAAGCTTTTCCTCATCTCAGTTCTAAATGGCCTACCCCTTATTGTTAAACTGTGGCCCCTTGTTCTGGACTCCCCCAACATTGGGAACATCTGCATCCCAGGGTACTCAAGGAGATGGCTCAAGAAATCGTGGACACATTGGTGATCATTTTCCAATGTTCAATAGATTCAGGATCAGTTCCTGTGGATTGGAGGGTAGCTAATGTTATCCCACTTTTTAAGAAAGGAGCGAGAGAGAAAACGGGAAATTGTAGACCAGTTAGTCTGACATCAGTGGTGGGGAAGATGCTGGAGTCAATTATTAAAGAGGTAATAACGGCACATTTGGATAGCAGTAACAGAATCGGTCCAAGTCAGCATGGATTTATGAAGGGGAAATCCTGCTTGACTAATCTGGAATTTTTTGAGGATGTGATAGGTAAAATGTATGAAGAAGAGCCAGTGGATGTAGTGTATCTAGACTTTCAGAAACCTTTGATAAGATACCACACGGGAGGTTGGTGAGCAAAATTAGAGCACATAGTTTTGGGGGTAGGGTATTGACATGGATAGAGAATTGGTTGTCAGACTGGAAGCAAAGAGTAGGAGTAAACGAGTCCTTTTCAGAATGGCAGGCAGTGGAGAGTGGAGTGCCGCAAGGCTCAGTGCTGGGGCTGCAGCTATTTATAATATATATGAATGATTTGGATGATGGAATTAAAAGTAATACTAGCAAGTTTGCGGATGACACAAAGCTGGGTGGTAGTGTGAACTGCGAAGAGGATGTTGGGAGGTTGCAGGGTGACTTGGACAGGTTGAGTGAGTGGGCAGATGCATGGCAGATGCAGTATAATGTAGATAAATGTGAGGTTATCCACTTTGGCAGCAAAAATAAGGAGGCAGATTATTATCTCAATGGTGTCAGATTAGGTAAAGGCGAAGTGCAGCGAAACCTGGGTGTCCTTGTACACCAGTCACTGAAAGTAAGCGTACAGGTACAGCAGGCAGAGAAGAAAGCTAATGGCCTTCATACCGAGAGGATTTGAGTACAGGAGCATAGGTTCACTAGGTTAATTCCTGGGATGGACGGACTGTCATATGATGAAAGGTTGAAAAGACTGGGCTTGTATTCACTGGAGTTTTGAAGGATGAGAGGGGATCTTATAGAGAAGTATATAATTATAAAAGGACTAGACAAGCTAGATGCAGGAAAAAATGTTCCCAATGTTGGGGGAGTCCAGAACCAGGGGCCACAGTCTAAGAATAAAGGGGGGGTCATATAAAACTGAGGTGAGAAGAAACTTTTTCACCCAGAGAGTTGTGAATTTGTTGCATTCTCTGCCACAGAGGGCAGTGGAAGCCAATTCACTGGATGAATTTAAAAGAGAGTTAGATAGAGCTCTAGGGGCTAGTGAAATCAAGGGATATGGGGAGAAGGCAGGCACAGGTTACTGATTGTAGATGATTAGCCATGATCACAATGAATGGCGGTGCTGGCTCGAAGGACCAAATGGCCTCCTCCTGCACCTATTTTCTATGTTTCTATGTTAAAACCTTTTTCACCCAGAGAGTTGTGAATTTGTGGAATTCTCTGCCACAGAGGGCAGTGGAGGCCGATTCACTTGGATGCATTCAAAAGAGAGTTAGATAGAGCTCTTTGGGCGAGCGGAATCAAGGGGTATGGGGAGAAGGCAGGCACAGGTTACTGATTGTGGATGATCAGTTATGCTCACATTGAATAGTGGTGCTGGCTCAAAGGGCCAAATGGCCTCCTCCTGCACCTATTGCCTACGTATCTATGTATCTGTTCTGATGTGGTAATTGAACACCCTGTGAGAAGCTGCTTTATCCAAAACAATGGATTCTCTGCTGATCCTCAACATTTAGGTATAGGAAGGAACTGCAGATGCCGGTTTAAACCGAAGATGGACACAAAAAGCTGGAGTAACTCTGGGTCAGGCAGCATCTCTGGAGAACACGGATAGGTGACATTTAGGTTTGTCCTCAAGTAAAGACAGGTGTGAAAACAAAGTATGACCTGCAGCACTGTAGGCCAAAAGCTGGCAAGTCAGGTGATCAAGACGTTTGTTTTTGGCCAGCGGAGCGACATTGTGTCCATTCATCTATGGATAAAATCCCAATAATCCTAGAATTAAAGTGGTTTTGAATGCAGAACAGTAATCCCCTCTGCCTTTGTGCCCCTGTGCCTATGCCAAATATGTCAAATTAAACTAATCCCGCCTGCCTGCAAGTGATCCATATCTCCCCATTGTGTAAGAAAATAACTGCAGATGCTGGTACAAATCGAAGGTATTTATTCACAAAATGTTGGTGTAACTCAACAGGTCAGGCAGAATCTCAGGAGAAGGAATGGGTGACGTTTCGGGTCGAGACCCTTCTTCAGACTGATGTCAGGGGGGCGGGGCAAAGGAAGGATATAGGTGAAGATAGAGGGAGAACTGGGAAGGAGGAGGGGAAGAGAGGGACAGAGGAACTATCTAAAGTTGGAGAAGTCAATGTTCATACCACTGGGCTGCAAGCTGCCCAAGCGAAATATGAGGTGCTGTTCCTCCAATTTCCGGTGGACCATGACAGAAAGGTCAGACTGGGAACGGGAGGGGGAGTTGAAGTGCTCAGCCACCGGGAGATCAGGTTGGTTAAGGCGGACTGGGCGAAGGTGTTGAGCGAAGTGATTGCCGAGCCTGCGCTTGGTTTCGCCGATATAAATAAGTTGACATCTAGAGCAACGGATGCAATAGATGAGGTTGGAGGAGATGCAGGTGAACCTTTGTCTCACCTGGAAAGACTGTTTGGGTCCTTGGATGGAGTTAAGGGGGGAGGTAAAGGGACAGGTGTTGCATCTCCTGCGATTGCAGGGGAAAGTGCCCGGGGATGGGGTGGTTTGGGTAGGAAGGGACGAGTGGACCAGGGAGTTATGGAGGGAACGGTCTCTGCGAAACGCAGAAAGGGGAGGGGATGGGAAGATATGGCCAGTGGTGGGGTCCCGTTGTAGGTGACGGAAATGTTGGCGGATGATTTGTTGGATACGCTGGCTGGTGGGGTGGAAGGTGAGAACGAGGGGGATTCTGTCCTTGTTACAAATGGGGAGAGGGGGAGCAAGAGTGGAGCTGCGGGATGTAGAAGAGACCCTAGTAAGAGCCTCATCTATAATGGAAGAGGGGAAGCCCCGTTTCCTGAAGAACGAGGACATCTCTGATGCCCAAGTGTGAAACACCTCATCCCGGGCGCAGATGCGGCATAGACGGAGGAATTCGGTGTAGGGGATAGACTTTTTGCAGGAGACAGGATGGGAAGAAGTATAGTCCAGATAGCTGTGCGAGTCAGTGGGTTTATTCTGCATCTGCCCGTTTAAATGACTCAATCATCACTATTGTGTCTGCATTATCCACCTCTCTGGCAATGGAATTGTCAATGAACTCTACAGAATAAAAACAAAACAACCTTGCCCCACACATCTTCTTTAAACGTTCTCCCTCTCTGAAAGCTAAGTCCTCTCTTCAACATTTCACCCTGGGGAATAATGTTTTGATTGCCGATCCAATCTATGCCCCTCATAATTTAGAAAGTTCTATCAAACCTCCCACTCAGCCTTCTACGCTCCAAATGTGTCCAACCTCCCCTTGTAGCTAAACCAGGCAGCATCCTGGTAAACCTCTTCTCCGTCCTCTCGAAAGCCTCCACATCATTCCCGCAATGGAGTACAGTGCTGCACACAATACTCCAAATGAGGTCTGACCAAATTTTAATAAGGCCTCAACATGACTTTCCGACTTTTATATTCGATGCCCCAATTGGTGAAGGCAGGCCGACCACAAACCTTCATCACTCTATCTCCTTGTGCTGCTACTTTCCAGGAGCAATGGGCTTGAACCCCAAGACCACTCTGTCCATCAATGATGCTATACTTTAATTGGATGCTTTCTTTACCTTCGACCTCTCAAAGTGTAACAGCTCACATTTGCTCAGGTTAAACTTCATCTGCCTTGTCTCTGCTCACATGCCCAACTGATCCTAAACAAGAGACAAAGTGCTGGAGTAACTCAGTGGGTCAGGCAGCATCTCTGGACAACATGGACAGGTGATGTTTCAGGTTGGGACTATTCATCAGACTGCTATATCCTGCTGTTTAACAACCTCCCTCACTATCTGTATTTCATCATTCCATATTTTGTCTGAATGATCTTCAAGATCTGTAATGTAGATTGCAAAAGAGATTGTTTTAAGGATTTGAAGATGTAACGTGCAGAATAAATGTGTAACTGGAGTCGTCTTGTTTGCTGCCACCTGATTGTTGCTTGTTCTCTTTCCCAGACGCACCTGGCCTGCAGCAGTGAGCTGCAGGTGCAGCTCAGCAGGTTTCAGGGCCTCCAGGGGATGATGAGCAGCATTTTCAGCTGTGAGCAGACGGCAGCGTTCGGCACTGAGCTGAGAGAGGCTGTGTGGCAACGAGAGTTCCTCACTGACCTCCTGATAAAGAGGAGGCGACAAGTACAGGTATTAGCACCATCCAACCACACACTTAAACACTTGGCCATCACGGCAGACAACAGTAGATCGGACAGCACCCTAGCTTAAGGAAAGACCATTTAGAAGCTTGATAACAGAGGGGAAGAAGCTGTTCCAGAGTTTGGTGATTCACTGGCCCTTTGCAAACCTCTGTATATTCTGCCGAACAGGAGTTGTGGGACAGAATGAATGACCGGGGTGGGACATCTTTGATTATACAGTCTGCTTTTACAAGGCAGCATGAAGTGTAGATGTAGTCAATGGTGGGTGTTTGATCTGTGAGTGTAACCATGTGAAACTCTGTGGACAGAGTGCAAGGGAGGGGGACTGGCTTGATGGGTTTAGGTAGACGATTTGCTGAATTGTGGACAGAGTGCAAGGGAGGGGGGACTGGCTTGGTGGGTTTAGGTAGACGATTAGCTGAATTGTGGACAGAGTGCAAGGGAGGGGGGACTGGCTTGGTGGGTTTAGGTAGATGATTAGCTGAATGACCCTTTTACTGCTCTACACATGACAATAAAAGACCTTTGAAACCTTAATCACTTGGTGAATCCTGCTCCTGTCTTCGGTTATTTGCTAATAGATGAATAATCAAGACCTTGCTGATCACAAGCTGTTGAAGAACTTTGAAGATTGGCTAAAAACTGAAGATCAGAAACTAATAAACATTTTAGCTGCTCAAAATCCCTGGAACAGCAAGGAGAGGAAGAGCAGGAAGCAAGGTCTGAAGGTCAGTGAAGAATGGCCAGTTGTTTACAAAGCCAGCAACTGTATGAGCTTCGTATTTCATATTTCCATGTGACATTGGCCGGGGGTGAGACAAGGTGGTCAGTGGGGCCGGGGGCGGTCAGTGAGGCCGTGGGCGGTCAGTGAGGCTGGGGGCGGTCAGTGAGGCTGGGGCAGTCAGTGACAAGGTGGTCAGTGATTGTCAGTGAGGCTGGGGGCGGTAGGTGACAGGGCGGTCAGTGAGGCCAAGGTGATCAGTGAGGCCAGGGCGGTCAGTGAGGTTGGGGGTGGTCAGTGATGGTCAGTGAGGTTGGGGGCGGTAGGACAGTGATGGTCAGTGAGGCCGGGGCAGTCAATGACATGCCGGTCAGTAGGGCTGGGGGAAGTCAGTGATGGTCAATGCGGCTGGGGGCGGTAGGTGATAGGGCGGACAGTGATGGTCAGTGAGGCCGGGGCAGTCAATGACAGGGCTGTCAATAAGGCTGAGGCTGGTCACTGCCCACTCTGCTGCCTGACCTGCTGAGTGGAGGGTTGGACAGGTGTGGAGGGTTGGGCAGATATGGTCCCTCGCGGGCAGGTGGGACTAGTGTAGCTGGGACATGTTGGCTGGTGTGGACAAGTTGGGCTGAAGGGCCTGTTTCCACACTATCACAGGGGAGAGCCGGTGGATGTGGTGTACCTCGACTTTCAGAACGCCTTCGACAAGGTCCCACATAGGAGATTAGTGGGCAAAATTAGAGCACATGGTATTGGGGGTAGGGTACTGACATGGATAGAAAATTGGTTGACAGACAGAAAGCAAAGAGTGGGGATAAATGGGTCCGCAGCTATTTACAATATACATTAATGACTTGGTTGAAGGGATTAAAAGTACCATTAACAAATTTGCAGATGATACAAAGCTGGGTGGTAGTGTGAACTGTGAGGAAGATGCTATGAGGTTGCAGGGTGACTTGGACAGGTTGTGTGAGCGGGCGGATGCATGGCAGATGCAGTTTAATGTGGGTAAGTGTGAGGTTATCCACTTTGGTGGTAAGAATAGAAAGGCAGATTATTATCTGAATGGTGTCAAGGGGACGTACAACGAGATCTGGGTGTCCTAGTGCATCAGTCACTAAAAGGAAGCATGCAGGTACAGCAGGCAGTGAAGAAAGCCAATGGAATGTTGGCCTTCATAACAAGAGGAGTTGAGTATAGGAACAAAGAGGTCCTTCTGCAGTTGTACAGGGTCCTAGTGAGACGGCACCTGGAGTACTGTGTGCAGTTTTGGTCTCCAAATTTGAGAAAGGATATTCGTGCTATTGAGGGCGTGCAGCGTAGGTTTACTAGGTTAATTCCTGGAATGGCGGGACTGTCATATATTGAAAGACTGGAGCGACTAGGTTTGTATACACTGGAATTTAGAAGGATGAAAGGGGATCTTATCGAAACATATAAGATTATTAAGGGGTTGGACACGTTAGAGGCAGGAAACATGTTCCCAGTGTTGGGGGAAGTCCAGAACCAGGGGCCACAGTTTAAGAATAAGGGGTAGGCCATTTAGAACGGAGATGAGGGAATAAGAGTTGTGAATCTGTGGAATTCTCTGCCTCAGAAGGCAGTGGAGGCCAATTCTCTGAATGCATTTAAGAGAGAGCTAAATAGAGTTCTTAAGGATAGCGGAGTGAGGGGGTATGGGGAGAAGGCAGGAACGGGGTACTGATTGAGAATGATCAGCCATGATCACATTGAATGGTGGTGCTGGCTCGTAGGGCCGAATGGCCTCCTCCTGCACCTATTGTCTATGACAGAGTGCTCCCAGCAGTTGCTGTCTGTACTGTGAGCTGCCAGTAAAGGCTGGGGCTGTCACTGCTGCCTGTGGGTGTGCAGAGCAGTGAAAGCTTGGAACCTTTTCTCAAGTGAATGACGCCTCATTTCCAGGTGCTGAACAGTCATGTCCCTCATGGTCAGAAGATGTTTGAAGAGCTGATCAGTGCAGAGTATGCCGGTGTGAATGAAGAAGTGAAACAGCTGGAAGATTTGCGATATCGCTGGATCTTGTACAAGGCGAAGCTGTGTGAGGCGGGAGAACACCTGGTACGTCCTGGCGCACGGCGCACAGAAAATCCACCAATTTCACTCTCAAAATGCTTCATTGGTTTTGGTTTCTTTCACGTTATGCTGTTTCGAACCTTAACCACTGGAGTTATATATCGATCATAGTCATACAGCACAGATACAGGCCCTTTGGCCATGCTTGTCCATGCTGACCAATATCCCCATCTAAACACGTCCCATTTGCTTCCGTTTGACTCTGTCCCACAAAATCTTTCTTATCCATGTACCTGCCCAAACATCTTGTAAATGATGATATAGTAACTGCCTCAACTACTGGCACCTCGTTCCACATACTCACCAGCCTCAGGTTTCTATTCAATCTTGCCCCTCTCACCTCAAACATACGTCATCTGTTCTTGATTCCTCTACCCTGGGTCAAACCTACATTCACCCTATCCATTCACCCTGCCCAAAGTATTCCTCTGGATCAGCCCCTTGTACCTGGCAACATCCTCGTAAATCTTCTCTGCACTCTTTCCAGTTCAGTTACATCATGACTAAAACTGAACACACTATTCCAAATGTGTTCTCATCAATAGGTGCTGGGCCTCCTCCACTGTCAGAGTGAGGCCCAGCACAAATTGGAAGAACAGCACCTCATATTTCGCTTGGGTAGTTTACACCCCAGCAGTATGAACATTGACTTCTCTAACTTCAGGTCGTCCCTGTTTCCCCTCTCTATCTCCTCCCCCTTCCCAGTTCTCCCACAAGTCTTCCTGTCTCTAACTACATCCTGTCTTTGTCCCGCCCCCTCCCCTGACATCAGTCTGAAGGAGAGTCTCGACCTGAAAAGTCATCCATTCCTTCTCTCCCGAGATGCTGCCTGACCCGCTGAGTTAATCCAGCATTTTGTGTCCACCTGTGTTCTCATCAATGTTTTGTACAACTGTAACATTACATTCCAACCTCCATACTGAATACCCTGACTGATGAAGATTAAAGTACCAACAGCCTACTTTACTATCCTATCTACCTGTGACACTGGTTTCAGGATACCATATACCTGTTCTCAAACCATGTACCTGTGCTCCAAGGCACTTCCCAGGATCCTGCCAGTCACAATGAAAGTCCTACCTTGACTTTCCAAAATGAAACTCCACACACTTATCTACATTAAATTCCATTTGCCATTCCTCAGGCTACTTGCCCAGCTGGTTAATATCCCACTGTCATTTTTGATGACCATCCTTGCTCTCTCTAATACCACCGACTTTAATGTCAGATTCCAGCTCTACATTGGAGTACAAGATCATGAGGGACATGGATATAAGTGAATGCTCAAGGCTTTCTCCCAAGGCAGAGGATTCTAAAACCAAAGGGCAGAGATGCCAAGTGAGAGGGGAGACATTTAAGAGGGACCTCGGGGGGAACCTTTTGCTGAGTGTAATCCGTATCTGGAATGAGCTGCCAGAGGAAGCAGATCCAATGATGACTTTCAAACGATATTTGGACAGATATTTGGATAGGAAGAATTGAGTGGGCTGTGGGCCAAATGCAGGCAAGTGGGACTAGACCATAATGACATCTTAGTCAGAGTGGACAGGTTGGGCCGAAGGACCTGTTTCAGTACGATACAGCTCTTTGACTCTCGCGTAGTCCCAATATGATGTTCTTGTATGTCAGTGAATAATTTGGTATGTTTTATCCAGCTTCCCTAAAACGATACGATAGAACTTTATTTATCCCTGAAGCGAAATTGGTCTGCCAACAGTGATAGAACACAAGATCCATGAAATTAAAGTGATGAGTGGAAGGTCCAGGATTGGGGATGTGCAAAGATTGGGAAAGGGGAAGGGGGAGTCAATCTATCACAGACAGAAAGAAGGGGGAAGAGTTGTACAGTTTGATAGCCACAGGGCAAAAGGAGCTCCTGTGGTGTTCTGTCCTGCATCTTGGTGGAACCAGTCTGTTGCTGAAGGTGCTCCTCAGGTTGACTAGTGTGTCATGGAGGGGGTGAGCTGTATTGTCCAAGATGCCCTGCAGTTTGAAGAGCATCCTCCCCTCCAAGACCACCTCCCATGAATCCAACTCCACCCCCAGGACGGAGCCAACCTTCCTGATGAGCTTGTTGATTCTGTTGGTGTCCGCGCCCTTCGCCCTGCTGCCCCAGCACACGACTGTGTAGAAGATGGCATTGGCCACCACCTATTGATAGAACATCTGCAGCATCTTGCTGCAGAATGTTGAAAGCAGAGCATCCTCTGAAAGTCCAGAAAGATCCATTAAGGTATCTGTTTGCATAGAAGCGAATGAAGGTTGTTGCAACTTTTAACAGAACAATCAATGCAGTTATTCCCTGTTATTATGTTGGAACGAAATAATTGAGAGGAAGATTGTCTTGTTGTCGTTGCTCATTTCCCCGTTGCGTCAGAGATTGCAGTAACTCGGTAATTGCAACGTTGCCCCCACTACTTCTTCACTGCACTGACTATCTGCTGCTGTTTCACCTTCTCCTTCACTTGTGATTGTTTCTGCAGATTCAAAGCCAAAATGAAGTTGATGAATTTAGAAAGGTAATTACATTTCTTTAAATCTGTGTTTGATTTGAATAGGTTTTTTTTCTTTCTGTTTCCTGTGAGCAAAAGTGTTTAAGGGGCGACCTGATCGAGATAGACAAAGTTATGAATGGAATAGGTAGGGTAGCCAGTGAGAAACATTACCTGGACACAGTGAACTTATGTTGGTGTGTTTGCACTGATGTGGTGATCCAGAAAACGCATCAGAGCATTTACTTTCAAGGTGTCCTCAGATTGTCCAAAAAAATTCTCTTGAATTCCTTCTCTCCAGAGATGCTGCCTGTCCCGCTGAGTTACTCCAGCATTTTGTGTCTATCTAAGATTCTCATGAACTTCTATGTGTTCTCAGCCCCCTTCTATACTCTTTATATACTCATGACTGTGCAGCCAAACACCAATCCAACTCGAATTCGCAGACGACACCTCCACAGTGGACAGAATATAAAATAATGATGAAATGGAAGGAGATTGAGAACCTCATAACCTTGTGCCAAGACAACAACCTCTCCCTCAATGTCAACAAGACAAAGGAAATTGTGATCGACGTCAGGAAGTGAAGCGCTGCACACACCGTGATTTACATTGATGGCACCAAAGTAGAGCTGGTTGAAAGCTTCTCATTCTTAGCAATAAATATCACCAGCAGTTTGTCCTGGACCAGCACATCAGAGCAATGGCCGTGACAGCACACCAACGCCTCTACTTCCTTAGTAGGATGAGGACGTTTGGCATATCCCCAACAGTTTTCACCAACTTCTACAGATGTACTGCAGAAAGCATTTTATCGGGAAGCATCGCAGCATGGTTTTGGAACAGCTGCATCCAAGAACGCTAGAAATTGTGTAGTTGTGGACGTAGCCCTCAGCATCACGCAAACCAACCTCCCTTCCATTGACTCCATCTTCACTTCAAGCTGCCTTGGCAAGTCCATCAACATAATGAAAGTCCAGTCACTCCGCCCGTTTCCCATCAGCCATGAGGAACAGAAGTTTGAAAACCCACACCTCCAGATTCAGGGACAGTTTCTTCCCAGGTGTTGACAGGTAACTGAACCGTCCTCTCACGAACTAGAGAGCGGTCCTGACCTCCCATCTAACTCATTGGAGACCTTTGAACTATTTTTAATCGGGCTTTACTGGACTTTATCTTGCACTAAACATTATACACTTATCCTGTATCTGCACACTGGACGGCTTGATTGTAATTACGTATAATCTTTTCGGGTCTGGACAACACGCATCAAAAAACTTTTCATTGTACCTCGGTACATGTGACAATAATAAACTAATCTAAGCTAAAATTCCTGGCAGTGCTGCCATATACTCTTACCCTAACATACGGTTATTCCAAAAAATGTGCTTTAATGTTCTTTTGTGCATGAATCCTTGACTTCCTGAACTACAGACTATAATTGGTGAGGATGACACTACCCTGATTGGCCTGATCCAGGATGGGAAGGAAACTGCCTACAGACGGGAAGTGACACAGCTGGCGTCCTGGTGCCATCGCAACAACCTGGAGCTCAATGTTCTTAAGACAGTGGAACTAATTGTAGACTTTCGAAGAGCTCCCCCTCCCCTCCCCCCACTCACCATCAACAACACCACAGTCACATCTGTGGAGTCATTTAAGTTCCTCGGAACCATCATCTCCAGGGACCTTAAATGGGGGGCCACCATCGACTCCACAGTCAAAAAGGTCCAACAGAGGATGTACTTCCTGCGGCAACTGAGGAAACACAATCTGCCACAGGCAATGATGGTCCAATTCTATACTGCTATACTTTGAAGCTCTTTCCCTCTGGAAGGCGACTCCGGGCTGTCAAAGCAGCCACAGCCAGACATAAAAATTGTTTTTTTCTGACTCAATAACCAAAGTCTGTAGTTTCTTTTTTGCTCTGGTTTATTTTCACCCACGTGTTTAGACCGCAATGGTGTATCCTTATTGTTTTGATGTGTTTATGCTTTATTCTTAATTGTTAACTGTATGTTTGTGTTGTCATTTGTGAGTGGAGCACCAAGGCACATTCCTTGTATATACACATACACGACCAATACATTTATTCGTTCATTCATTCATTAGGCAACCAAACATCCTCCAAAAAAGTACTCAGCACTCGAGTCCTTCACTCTGCTCTCTGCAGTCAAGGCTGTGCAGTCAAATTCTGCTCTAACTCCATTTGCAGGTGGGACCACTGTCATGGGCAGAATCCTGAACACTGACAAAACGGAGTAAAGAAACATAGACAATAGGTGCAGGAGGAGGCCATTCAGTCTTTCCAACCAGCACCGCCATTCAGTATGATCACGGCTGATCATGTAAAATCTGTATCCCGTCCCTGCTTTATCCCCATATCAATAGACAATAGATGCAGGAGGAGGTCATTTGGCCCTTCAAGCCAGCACCACCATTCAATGTGATCATGGCTGATCATTCTCAATCAGTACCCCGTTCCTGCCTTCTCCCCATACCCCCTGACTCAGCTATCCTTAAGAGCTGTATCTAGCTCTCTCTTGAATGCATTCAGAGAATTGGCCTCCACTGCCTTCTGAGGCAATGAATTCCACAGATGTACAACTCTGACTGAATTTTTTTTTCCTCATCTCTGTTCTAAATGGCCAACCCCATATTCTTAAACTGTTCTGGACTCCCCCAACATTGGGAACATGTTTCCTGCCTCTAACGTGTCCAACCACTTAATAATCTTATATGTTTCAATAAGAACCCCTCTCATCCTTCTAAATTCCAGTGTATACAAGCCTAGTCGCTCCACTCATTCAACATACGATGGTCCCGCCATTCTCGGAATTAACCTAGTAAACCTACGCTGCACGCCCTCAATAGCAAGAATATCCTTCCTCAAATTTGGAGACCAAAACTGCACACAGTACTCCAGGTGCGGTCTCACTAGGGCCCTGTACAACTGTAGAAGGACCTCTTTGCTCCTATACTCAACTCCTCTTGTTATGAAGGCCAACATTCCATTGGCTTTCTTCACTGCCTGCTGTACTTCAAGTCAAGTCAAGTCAAGTCAAATTTATTTGTCACATACACATACTCGATGTGCAGTGAAATGAAAGTGGCAATGCCTGCGGGTTGTGCACAAAAATAATTACAGTTACAGCATATAAATAAAGTTAATAAGTTACTAAACATAGCACAAAAAGTGTCGACAAAAATTTAGTCTCTGGGGTTATCAAAGTTGACAGTCCTGATGGCCTGTGGGAAGAAGCTCCGTCTCATCCTCTCCGTTTTCACAGCGTGACAGCGGAGGCGTTTGCCTGACCGTAGCATCTGGAACAGTCCGTTACTGGGGTGGCAGGGGTCCCTCATGATCTTGCTTGCTCTGGATCTGCACCTCCTGATGTATAGGTCCTGCAGGGGGACGAGTGTAGTTCCCATGGTGCGTTCTGCCGAACGCACTACTCTCTGCAGGGCCATCCTGTCCTGGGCAGAGCTGTTCCCAAACCAGACTGTAATGTTGCCGAACAGGATGCTCTCTACAGCCCCAGAGTAGAAGCAATGAAGGATCCTCAGCGACACTCTGAATTTCCTCAGTTGTCTAAGGTGGTAAAGGCGCTTCCTTTCAGTGACTGATGCATTAGAACACCCAGATCTCGTTGTACCTCCCCTCTTCCTAACTTGACACCATTCAGATAATACTCTGCCTTCCTATTCTTACCACCAAAGTGGATAACCTCACACTTATCCACATTAAACTGCATCTGCCATGCATCCGCCCACTCACACAACCTGTCCAAGTCACCCTGCAACCTCATAGCATCTTCCTCACAGTTCACACTGCCACCCAGCTTTGTATCATCTGCAAATTTGCTATGTTACTTTTAATCCCTTCATCCAAGTCATTAATGTATATTGTAAAAAGCTGCTGTCCCAGCACCGAGCCTTGCGATATCCCACTAGTCACTGCCTGCCATTCTGAAAGGGACCCATTTATCCCCACTCTTTGCTTTCTGTCTGTCAACCAATTTTCTATCCATGTCAGTACCCTACCCCCAATACCATGTTCTCTAATTTTGCCCACTAATCTCCCTTGTGGGACCTTGTCAAAGGCTTTCTGAAAGTCCAGGTACACCACATCCACCGGGCTCTCCCCTGTCCATTTTCCTAGTTACATCCTCAAAAAATTCCAGAAGATTAGTCAAGCATGATTTCCCCTTCGTAAATCCATGCTGACCCGGAACGATCCTGTTACTGCTATCCAAATGCTCCGCAATTTCGTCTTTTATAATTGACTCCAGCATCTTCCCCACCACTGATGTCAGACTAACTAGTCTATAATTTCCTGTTTTGTCTCTCCCTCCTTTCTTAAAAAGGTGGGATAACATTAGCTACCCTCCAATCCACAGGAACTGATCCTGAATCTATAGAACATTGGAAAATGATCGCCAATGCGTCCATGATTTCTAGAGCCACCTGGGATGCAGACCATCAGGCCCTGGGGATTTATCAGCCTTCAGTCCCATCAGTCTACCCAACACCATTTCCTGCCTAATGTGAATCTCCTTCAGTTCCTCCGTCACCCTAGGATCTCTGGCCACTAGAACATCTGGGAGATTTGTTGCATCTTCCTTAGTGAAGACAGATCCAAAGTACCGGTTCAACTCGTCTGCCATTTCCTTGTTCCCCATAATAAATTTCCCTGCTTCTGTCTTCAAGGGACCCACATTTGCCTTAACTATTTTTTTCCTCGTCACATACATAAAAAAGCTTTTACTATCCTCCTTTATATTATTGGCCAGCTTACCCTCGTACCTCGTCTTTTCTCCCCGTATTGCCTTTTTAGTCATCTTCTCTTGCTCTTTAAAAGAGTCCCAATCCTCTGTCTTCCCACTCTTCTTTGCTTTGTTGTACTTCTTCTCTTTTATTTTTATGCTGTCCTTGACTTCCATTGTCAGCCACGGGTGCCTCTTACTCCCCTTAGAATCTTTCCTCCTCTTTGGGATGAATTGATCCTGCAACTTCTGCATTATTCCCAGGAATACCTGCCATTGCTGTTCCAATAGACAATAGGAGCAGGAGTAGGCCATTTGGCCCTTCGAGCCAGCACCATCATTCAATGTGATCATGGCTGATCATTCTCAATCAGTACCCCCGTTCCTGCCTTCTCCCCATACTCCCTGACTCTGCTATCCTTAAGAGCTCTATCTAGCTCTCTCTTGAATGTATTCAGAGAATTGGCCTCCACTGCCCTCTTAGGCAGAGAATTCCACAGATTCACAACTCTGACTGAAAAAGTTTTTCCTCATCTTTGTTCTAAATGGCCTACCCCTTATTCTTAAACTGTGGCCCCTGGTTCTGGACTCCCCCAACATTGGGAACATGTTTCCTGCCTCTAATGTGTCCAACCCCTTAATAATCTTATACGTTTCGATAAGATCCCCTCTCATCCTTCTAAATTCCAGTGTATGACAGTCCTGCCATTCCGGGAATTAACCTAGTAAACCTACGCTGCACGCCATCAATAGGAGGAATATCCTTCCTCAAATTTGGAGACCAAAACTGCACACAGTACTCCAGGTGCGGTCTCACTGGGGCCATGTACAACTGCAGAAGGACCTCCCTGCTAGGGTCTCCTTCCAGTCAAACCTGGCCAGCTCATGTCTCTGTAATGCCCTTTGCTATACTGTAATATCCTTTGATTCCTTTAGCCCTAAGAGCTAAATCTAACTCTCTCTTGAAAACATCCATTGAATTGGCCTCCACTGCCTTCTGTGGCAGAGAATTCCACAGATTCACAACTCTGGGTGAAAACGTTTTCCTCATCTCATTCCTGAATGGCCTACCCCTTATTCTTAAACTGTGACCCTTGGTTCTGGGGTTCAACATAGGGGAATATTTTTACTGCATCTGGCCTGTCCAATTCCTTAAGAATTTAATATTTTTCTATAAGATCTCCTCTCATCCTAAATTCCAGGGAATACAAGCCCAGTCGACCAATTATTTCATCATACGTCAGTGCTGCCATCCGGGAATTGACCTGCTGAACCTTTGCTGCACTCAACAACAACAATGTTCTTCCTCAAATTAGGAGACCAAAATTGCACTCAATAGGTCTCACCAGGGCACTGTCCAACTACAGTAGGACGTTTTTGCTCCTATACTCAATCTTCTCGCTCTGAAGGCCAACATACCACGTGCTCTCTTCACTGCCTGCTGTGGCTGCTTACCTACTTTCAGTGACTGATGTACAAGGACACCCAGGTCTTGTTACACCTTCCCTTTGCCTAATCTGACACCATTCAGATAATAATCTGCCTTTTTATTCTTGCCACATTTTACTGTATCTGCCCACTCGCCCAACCTATCCAAGTCATCCTGCAGCCTCATAGCATCCTCCTCGCAGCTCACACTGCCACTCAGCTTTGTGCCATCCACAAAGTTGGAGATGTTTCATTTAATTCCCTCGTTTAAATCGTTAATATATATTGTAAATAACGGGTCCCAGCACCGAGCCTTGCGGCACCCCAATAGTCACTGCCTGCCATTCTGAAAAGAACCCGTTAATTCCTTCTCTTTGCTTCCTGTCTGCCAACGAGTTCACTATCCATGCAAATACCCCATCCCCAATGCCATGTGCTCTAATTTTGCACACTAATCTCTTGTGTAGGACCTTGTCAAAGGCTTTTTGAAAGTCCAGATACACCACATCCACTGGCTCTCCCTTATCCATTCTACTTGTTACATCCTCAAAAAATTCCAGAAGATTAGTCAAGCATGATTTCCCCTTCATAAATCCATGCTGACTTTGACTGATCCTGTCACTGCTTTCCAAATGCGCTGCTATTCCATCTTTAATAATCGACTAGCATCATCCCCACTACCGATGTAAGGCTAACTCGTCTATAATTCCCTGTTTTCTCTCTTAAAAAGTGGGGTTACATTTGCTGCCCTCCAGTCCACAGGAACTGATGCAGAGTTTATAGAACATTGGAAAATGATCACCAATGCATCCACGATTTCTAGGGCCACCTCCTTGAGTACTCTGGGATGCAGACTATCATTTATCTGCCTTCAACGAGACTGAGGGCTCAGTGGCATGGTGTTAAGACAACAGCATCTCTCTCTTTCTCTCTCCCCCTCGATGTCAGCAAGACGAAGGAGCTTATTATTGGCTTCAGAAAGTGAGGTGAAGTACATGCCCCAATCACTATGAATGATACCCAAGTGAAGAAGCTCGCGAGTTTCAAGTTCTATTGGGGTACATCACTTCTTGGTTTAGGAATAGCTCTGCCAAGTCCACAGGAAATTGCAGGACTGTGGATGTAGTCACACAGACCAGCTTCCCCACCTTCAACTCCATCTGCACTTCACACTGCCTGGGAAAGCGGTCACCATGGAAGTGCAGGGAATAGAGTGATGTGGATCATGTACAGGTAGATGAGATCAATCTAACTTAGCATGGTGTTTGGCACAAGTCTAGTGAGTGGGCCGTAGGATGAGATCAATCTAACTTAGCATGGTGTTTGGCACAAGTCTAGTGGGTGGGCCGTAGGATGAGATCAATCTAACTTAGCATGGTGTTTGGCACAAGTCTAGTGGGTGGGCCGTAGGATGAGATCAATGTAACTTAGCATGGTGTTTGGCACAAGTCTAGTGGGTGGGCCGTAGGATGAGATCAATGTAACTTAGCATGGTGTTTGGCACAAGTCTAGTGGGTGGGCCGTAGGATGAGATCAATGTAACTTAGCATGGTGTTTGGCACAAGTCTAGTGGGTGGGCCGTAGGATGAGATCAATGTAACTTAGCATGGTGTTTGGCACAAGTCTAGTGGGTGGGCCGTAGGATGAGAGCAATGTAACTTAGCATGGTGTTTGGCACAAGTCTAGTGGGTGGGCCGTAGGATGAGATCAATCTAACTTAGCATGGTGTTTGGCACAAGTCTAGTGGGTGGGCCGTAGGATGAGATCAATGTAACTTAGCATGGTGTTTGGCACAAGTCTAGTGGGTGGGCCGTAGGATGAGATCAATGTAACTTAGCATGGTGTTTGGCACAAGTCTAGTGGGTGGGCCGTAGGATGAGATCAATGTAACTTAGCATGGTGTTTGGCACAAGTCTAGTGGGTGGGCCGTAGGATGAGATCAATGTAACTTAGCATGGTGTTTGGCACAAGTCTAGTGGGTGGGCCGTAGAATGAGATCAATGTAACTTAGCATGGTGTTTGGCACAAGTCTAGTGGGTGGGCCGTAGGATGAGATCAATGTAACTTAGCATGGTGTTTGGCACAAGTCTAGTGGGTGGGCCGTAGGATCTGTTTTTGTGCTGCATTGTCTGTTCTATAATAATCATAGAGTCATAGTCACACAGCATGGAAATAGGCCCTTCGACCCAACTTGCCTGTACCGACCAACGTGCCCCATCTATGCTAGTCCCACCTGCTTGAATTTGTCCCATAATCACCTCAACCTATCCTATCCATGTACCTGTATAAACGTTAAACCTATTTTAAACATTACAATAGTACTGCCTCAACTACCTCCTCCGGCAGCTCATTCCACCATCGACAATACCATCCATTTTTGTGTCATCTGCAAACTTGCTAATCATGCCATGTACATTCTCATCCAAATAGTTGATATACAGGGTAGATGACAACCAGCAATGGGTCCAGCACCGAACCCTGAGAAACACCACTAGTCAAGAAATCCAATCTGAAAAACAACCTTGCACCATCACCCTCTGCTTCCTTCCATGAAGCCAATTTTCTATCCTTTCAGCTATCTCTCCATGGATCCAATGTGATCTAACCTTCTAGAGCATCCTACCGTGTAAAGACCATTTACACCCCAGCCATATCCTCTGTCCACCCTCTCCAGTTGGGTAGAAGGTACACGATACTTGAAACCACATGCCGCCAGGATCAGGAACAGCTTTACTACTGCTGTCATCGCACAACTGACCGTCCTCCCGTAAGCTGAATGTAGTCCTAATCTTCCAATCTACTTCATAGTAGACAGTCTGCTTTTTCTCTGTAACTGTATAAATGCAATGCTGTCTGAAGAAGGGTCTCGACCCAAAGCATCACCCATCCCTTCTCTCCAGAGATGCTGCCTGTCCCGCTGAGTTGCTCCAGCTTTTTGTGTGTATGATGTAACTCCAGCCGTACTCTGACACTACCTATTGTCCTTGTATGTGGCTTTATTATACTCTTGCATAGTATCATTTGATTTGCCTGGATAGCATTCAAAGAAAGCTTTTCACTCTATCTCAACATTGACCAAAACAAACCAATACTAATATTCAGATACTGCCATTTTACACTTGGCTGTTATTTATTGCTGCATTTAACATAGTACACAGTGCTCTTTCATAGTCTCCGTTCCATTTAACCTTTTGTCTGTAGTTGACCTTCCAAACTGCAAAGCTCACTAGTCTGGATTAAGCTCCATCTGCAATTTCTCTTGCCAATTTTTAACTGATCTTTTCAGCATATTAATGCAACAATGTAAAAAATATACAATAGACATTAATACACTAAATAATGTAGTTAATGATACGAGGTGACCAGCCCCTAGGCCTTGGTTTGGATCCTTGTTAAACAACCCAGGCCAGAGTTCCAGTTAGAAACCCTCCTCTACTATTCTGTCTCCTATTGCCAAGCCAATCTGGTATCCAAATTAGCAAATCTGTATGGATCACATGTGTGCTTCTTCTGTTCCAGTTGTCTTGAGATCTTGTTAAATCCCCTACTGGAGTGTATGTACACAGCATCTACTGCCCTCTGCTCATCATTCACCTTTGTCACTTCCACAAACAAAAACATGAAATTTGCAGGGCAGGACCCACCCCACGCGGTAAAGCTCTCTCAGCTTTTCAGAAGGAAACATGTGGGCATGGGTTCAAAGAGCAAGAAATGAGCACATGAGTTTGAAGAGCAAGAAAGGAGTTTTAAAGGGGATCTGAGGTTTAAATTGTTTTTTTTGGCAAATGTTGATATCTAGCTATTGAGTTGATTCTTGCTATTGAGGGAATGCAGCGTAGGTTCACAAGGTTAATTCCCGGGATGGCAGGACTGTAATATGATGAAAGAATGGAACAACTTGGCTTGTATTCACTGGAATTTGGAATTAAAGGATTGGACAAGCTAGATGCAGGAAACGTGTTCCCAATGTTGGGGGAGTCCAGAACCAGGGGCCACTGTTTAAGAATAAGAGGTAGACCATTTAGAACTGAGATAAGGAAAAACGTTTTCACCCAGAGAGTTGTGAATTTGTGGAATACTCTGCCTCAGAAGGCAATGGAGGCCGATTCATTGAATGCACTCAAAAGATAGATAGAGCTCTTCGGGCTAGCGGAATCAAAGGATATGGGGAGAAGGCAGGAACAGGGTACTATAGACAATAGGTGCAGGAGTAAGCCATTCGGCCCTTCGAGCCAGCACCGCCATTCAATGTGATCATGGCTGATCATCCACAATCAGTACCCCGTTCCTGCCCTCTCCCCATACCCCCTGAGTCCGTTATCATTAAGAGCTCTATCTAACTCTCTTGAAAGCATCCAGAGAATTGGCTCCACTGCCTTCTGAGGCAGAGAATTCCACAGATTTACAACTCTCTGAGTGAAAAAGTGTTTCCTCCTTTCCGTTCTAAATGGCCTACCCCTTCTTCTTAAACTGTGGCCCCCGGTTCTGGACTCCCCCAACATTAGGAACACGTTTCCTGCCTCTAGAGTGTCCAATCCCTTAATAATCTTACATGTTACAATAAGATCCCCTCTCATCCCTATAAATTCCAGTGTATACAAGCCTAGTCGCTCCAGTCTTTCAACATACGACATTCCCGCCATTTCGGGAATTAACCTAGTAAACCTACGCTGCATGCCCTCAGTAGCAAGAATGTCCATCCTCAAATTTGGAGACCAAAACTGCACACAGTACTCCAGGTGCGGTCTCACTAGGGCCCTGTACAACTGCAGAAGAACCTCCTTCCTTCTATACTCAACTCCTCTTGTCATGAGGGCCAACATGCCATTAGCTCTCTTCACTACCTGCTATACCTGCATGATTACTTTCAGTGACTGATGAACAAGGACACCCAGATCTCTTTGTACTTCCCCTTTTCCTAACTTGACATCTTTCGGATAATAATCTGCCTTCCTGTTCTTACCACGAACGTGGATAACCTCACATTTATCCACATTAAACTGCATCAGCCATGCATCCGCCCACTCACACAACCTGTCCAAGTCACCTTGCATCCCCATAGCATCTTCCTCACAGTTCACACTGCCACCCAGCTTTGTGTCATTTGCAAATTTGCTAATGTTACTTTTAATCCCTTCATCTAAGTCATTAATATATATTGTAAATAGCTGCAATCCCAGCGGCAAGCCTTGCGATACCCCACTAGTCACTACCTGCCATTCTGAAAGGTACCTATTTATCCCCACTCTTTGTTTCCTGTCTACCAACCAATTTTCTATCCATGTCAGTACCCTACCCCCAATACCATGTGGTCTACTTTTGCACACTAATCTCCTATGTGGGACCTTATCAAAGGCTTTCTGAAAGTCGGGGTACACTACATCCACTGTCTCTCCCTTGTCCACTTTCCTAGTTACATCCTCAAACAATTCCAGAAGATTAGTCAAGTATGATTTCCCCTTCTTAAATCCATGCTGACTCGGAACGATCCTGTTACTGCTATCCAAATGTTCCGCAATTTCTTCTTTTATAATTGACTTCAGCATCTTTCCCACCACTGATGTCAGCCTAACTGGTCTATAATTTCCTGTTTTCTCTCTCCCTCGTTTCTTAAAAAGTGGGACACCATTAGCTACCCTCCAATCCACAGGAACTGATCCTGAATCTAGAACATTGGAAAATGATCACCAATGCATCCACGATTTCTAGAGCCACTTCCTTAAGTACCCTGGGATGCAGACCATCAGGCCCTGGGGATTTATCAGCCTTCAGTCCCATCAGTCTACCCAACACCATTTCCTGCCTAATGTGAATTTCCTTCAGTTCCTCCGTCACCCTAGGACCTCTGTCCACTAGTACATCTGGGAGATTGTTTGTGTCTTCCTTCGTCAAGACAGATCCAAAGTTCTAGAGCCACTGGTAGACTGGGAAAATCAGGTTGGTAATGGACCCCAGGAAAGAGAGTTTGTGGAGTGTCTCTGAGATGGATTCTTAGAACAGCTTGTACTGGAGCCTACCAGAGAGAAGGCAATTCTGGATTTAGTGTTATGTAATGAACCTGACGGGACTCGAGGTAAATTAGCCATTAGGAGGAAGTGACCACAATATGATAAGTTTTACTCTACAAATTGAGAGGGAGAAGGGAAAATCGGAGATGTCAGTATTACAGTATAGCAAAGGGGATTACAGAGGCATGAGGCAGGAGCTGGCCAGAATTGACTGGAAGGAGGCCCTAGCAGGGAAGACTGTGGAACAGCAATGGCAGGTATTCCTGGGAATAATGCAGAAGTTGCAGGATCAATTTATCCCAAAGAGGAGGAAAGATTCTAAGGGGAGTAAGAGGCACCCGTGGCTGACAAGGGAAGTCAAGGACAGCATAAAAATAAAAGGGAAGAAGTATAACATAGCAAAGCAGAGTGGGAAGCCAGAGGATTGGGACTCTTTTAAAGAGCAACAGAAGATAACTAAAAAGGCAATACGGGGAGAAAAGATGAGGTACGAGGGTAAACTAGCCAATAATATAAAGGAGGATAGTAAAAGCTTTTTTAGGTATGTAAAGAGGAAAAAAATAGTCAAAGCAAATGTGGGTCCTTTGAAGACAGAAGCAGGGGAATTTATTATGGGGAACAATGAAATGGCAGACGAGTTGAACCAGTACTTTGGATCTGTCTTCACTAAGGAGGATACAAACAATCTCCCAGATGTTCTAGTGGCCAGAGATCCTAGGATGACAGAGGAACTGGAGGAAATCCACATTAGGCAGGAAAAAGTTTTGGGTAGACTGATGGGACTCAAGTCTGATAAATCCCCAGGGCCTGATGGTCTGCATCCCAGGGTGGCTCTAGAAATTGTGGACGCATTAGTGATTATTTTCCAATGTTCTATAGATTCCGGGTCAGTTCCTGTGGATTGGAGGGTAGCTAATGTTATCCCACTTTTCAAGAAAGGAGGGAGAGAGAAAACAGGAAATTATAGACCAGTTAGTCTGACATCAATGGTGGGGAAGATGCTGGAGTCAATTATAAAAGACGAAATTGCGGAGCATTTGGATAGCAGTAACAGGATCGTTCCGAGTCAGCATGGATTTACGAAGGAGAAATCATGCTTGACTAATCTACTGGAATTTTTTGAGGATGTAACTAGGAAAATTGACAGGGGAGAGCCGGTGGATGTGGTGTACCTCGACTTTCAGAAAGCCTTCGACAAGGCCCCACATAGGAGATTGGTGGGCAAAATTAGAGCACATGGTATTGGAGATAGGGTACTGACATGGATAGAAAGTTGGTTGGCAGACAGAAAGCAAAGTGGGGATAAATGGGTCCCTTTCAGAATGGCAGGCAGTGACGAGTGGGGTACCGCAAGGCTCGGTGTTGGGACCGCAGCTATTTACAATATACATCAATGACTTGGATGAAGGGATTAAAAGTACCATTAGCAAATTTGCAGATGATACAAAGCTGGGTGGCATTGTGAACTGTGAGGAAGATGCTATGAGGTTGCAGGGTGACTTGGACAGGTTGTGTGAGTGGGCGGATGCTTGGCAGATGCAGTTTAATGTGGATAAGTGTGAGGTTATCCACTTTGGTGGTAAGAATAGGAAGGCAGATTATTATCTGAATGGTGTCAAGTTAGGAAAAGGGGACGTACAACGTGATCTGGGTGTCCTAGTGCATCAGTCACTGAATGGAAGCATGCAGGTACAGCAGGCAGTGAAGAAAGCCAATGGAATGTTGGCCTTCATAACAAGAGGAGTTGAGTATAGGAGCAAAGAGGTCCTTCTGCAGTTGTACAGGGCCCTAGTGAGACCGCACCTGGAGTACTGTGTGCAGTTTTGGTCTCCAAATTTGAGGAAGGATATTCTTACTATTGAGGGTGTGCAGCGTAGGTTTACTAGGTTAATTCCCAGAATGGCGGGACTGTCATATGTTGAAAGACTGGAGCGACTAGGCTTGTACACACTGGAATTTAGAAGGATGAGAGGGGATCTTATCGAAACGTATAAGATTATTAAGGGGTTGGACACATTAGAGGCAGGAAACATGTTCCCAATGTTGGGGGAGTCCAGAACCAGGGGCCACAGTTTAAGAATAAGGGGTAGGCCATTTAGAACAGAGATGAGGAAAAACTTTTTCAGTCAGAGAGTTGTGAATCTGTGGAATTCTCTGCCTCAGACGGCAGTGGAGGCCAATTCTCTGAATGCATTCAAGAGAGAGCTAGATAGAGCTCTTAAGGATAGCGGAGTCAGGGGGTATGGGGAGAAGGCAGGAACGGGGTACTGATTGAGAATGATCAGCCATGATCACATTGAATGGCGGTGCTGGCTCGAAGGGCCGAAGGGCCTCCTCCTGTCTATTGTCTAAAATACCCGTTCAACTCATCTGCCATTTCCTTGTTCCCCATTATAAATTCACCTGCTTCTGTCTTCAAGGGACCCACATTTGTCTTAACTAATTGTTTCCTCTTCACATACCTAAAGAACCTTTTCTATTTTCCTTTATATTATTGGCTAGCTTCCCTTCGTACCTCATCTTTTCTCCCCGTATTGCCTTTTTAGTTATCTTCTGTTACTCTTTAAAAGAGTCCCAATCCTCTGGCTTCCCGCTCATCTTTGCTATGTTGTACTTCTTCTCTTTTTTTTTTATACTGTCCTTGACTTCCCTTGTCAGCCATGGTCGCCTCTTACTCCCCTTGGAATGTTTCTTCCTCTTTGGAATGAACTGATCCTGCCCTTCTGTATTATTCCCAGAAATACCTGCCATTGTTGTTCCACCGTCTTCTCTGCTAGAGTCTCTTTCCAGTCAACTCTGGCCAGCTCCTGCCTCATGCCTCCATAATCCCCCTTGCTCAACTGCAAAACTGACACTTCCAATTTTCCCTTCTCCCTCTCAAATTGTAGATTAAAACATCATATTGTGATCACTACCTCCTACTGGCTCTTTTACCTCGAGTCCCCTTATCAGATCAGGTTGATTACACAACACTAAATCCAGAATTGCCTTTTCCCTGGTAGGCTCCAGTACAAGCTGCTCTAAGAATCCATCTCGGAGGCACTCCACAAACTCCCTTTCTTAGGGTTCATTACCAAGCTGAGTTTCCCAGTCTACCTGCACGTTGAAATCTCCCATAACCACCGTAGCATTACCTTTGCTACATGCCTGTTTTAACTCTTGATTCAACTTGCACCCTATACCCAGGCTACTGTTTGGGGGCCTGTAGATAACTCCCATTAGGGTCTTTTTATCCAAGCAATTCCTCAGTTCTGTCCATACTGATTCTACATCTACTGATTCTATGTCACCCCTCGCAAGGGAGTGAATATCATTCCTTACCAACAGAGCGACCCCACCCTCTCTGCCCACCTGTCTGTTTTTTTGATAGTTCGTATACCCCTGAATATTCAGCTCCCAGCCCTGGTCCTCTTGTAGCCATGTCTCTGTAATTCCCCCAACATCATACTTGCCAACGTCTAACTGAGCCTCAAGCTCATTCACTTTATTTTTTATACTTCACGCATTCAAATACAACACTTTAACTTTGGTATTCACCTCCCCTCTCACACCGGTGACCTTACTCTCTTATCCCTTCTCGAACTTCCCTTTAATTCGGGGGTCTTTTGCAACTTTTCCAGTAATCATTTCCCCTTTAGCTCCATCTTTATATTCCCAATTTGTCAACCCCCCCCCCCCCCACTATTTAGTTTAAACCCACATGTGTAGCACTAGCAAATCTGCCTGCCAGAACGTTGGTCCCCCTCCAGTTAAGGTGTAACACGTCCTTTTTATACAGGTCACCCCTACCCCAGAAGAGATTCCAATGGTCTATAAATCTAAATCCCTGCTCCCTCCACCAGTCCCTCAGCCATACATTCATATCCCTTATCTCCCTGTTCCTGCCCTCACCAGCATGAGGTTCAGGAAGCAATCCAGAGATAACCACCCTAGAAGTCCTGCTTTTCAGTCTTCTTCCTAACTCTTTAAACTCACAGTGCAGAACCTCCTTCCTCTTCCTCCCGACATCGTTTATGCCCAAGTGCACAATTACTTCTGGCTGTTCACCTTCCCTCTCGAGGGTACTGATTGTGGATGATCACATTGAATGACAATGCTGGCTCGCTTACTCCTGCACCTATTTTCTATGTTTCTAGAACATGGAACAATTGCTGGTTTGTGGCTTTTAGACAGACACTTAAATGTGTAGGGTCTGCCCATGTTGGTGCTCCCAAAATGCAACACCTTACATTTCTCTGTGTTAAATCCCATCAACCATTCCTCAGCACACGTAGCCAACTGATCACGGTCCCTCTGCAATTTCTGATATCCATCTTCACTATCTGCAATACCACTCACTTTTGTTCGGTTGCAACTACTAAATGTCAAAGGAAGGACAGGTAGGGAGAGGTTAAGGAGAATGATGACGTTGATGAATTGAAGTGTTCATTTCAACATGAGGAGCATTGTGGGTGTGATGGCAACTTCAGTCCTTTCCAATAAAGTCCTTTCGATTGCCTTACTTCACAGGGAGTGTAGTGATCGATCTTGACGTAGAGCCCCAACAGAGACGTTTTAGTTTAATTAGTCATTTATTGAAGTACTTGTACAGAGCAGGTCTGTAACTCCCCAAGAATTTAACTCTCGGCGCAGGTCTGGTAAGAACCATATCTCGCCATACTCCCTGTGTCTGACCCCTCCCATCTCTGCATTTCCAGATATACTCCTAATTCTGGCTCCTCCCAGTCCATTATGCCTGTATGTGTATTCATTTCACGACAACCAATTATCCAAAAATAATACAGCAAGATACAAGATAATATAATATGCTAAAACAGCTAGTACAAACATAATGGCTCCCACTGTGGGTAAAGCAGATGAATGGGTCATGGATTAGCACTTGGAGATATGATGTTGTGGCCATTATAGAGACTTGGCTGCACAAGGGACAAGTCTGGCAGCTCAACCATCCACGGGTTTTGATGTTTCAATAGACAATAGACAATAGGTGCAGGAGTAGGCCATTCAGCCCTTCGAGCCAGCACCGCCATTCAATGCGATCATGGCTGATCACTCTCAATCAGTACCCCGTTCCTGCCTTCTCCTCATACCCCCTCACTCCGCTATCCTTAAGAGCTCTATCCAGCTCTCTCTTGAAAGCATCCAACGAACTGGCCTCCACTGCCTTCTGAGGCAGAGAATTCCACACCTTCACCACTCTCTGACTGAAAAAGTTCTTCCTCATCTCCGTTCTAAATGGCCTACCCCTTATTCTTAAACTGTGGCCCCTTGTTCTGGACTCCCAACATTGGGAACATGTTTCCTGCCTCTAATGTGTCCAATCCCCTAATTATCTTATATGTTTCAATAAGATCCCCCCTCATCCTTCTAAATTCCAGTGTATACAAGCCTAATTGCTCCAGCCTTTCAACATACGATAGTCCCGCCATTCCGGGAATCAACCTAGTGAACCTATGCTGCACGCCCTCAATAGCAAGAATATCCTTCCTCAAATTTGGAGACCAAAACTGCACACAGTACTCCAGGTGCGGTCTCACCAGGGCCCGGTACAACTGTAGAAGGACCTCTTTGCTCCTATACTCAACTCCTCTTGTTACGAAGGCCAACATTCCATTGGCTTTCTTCACTGCCTGCTGTACCTGCATGCTTCCTTTCAGTGACTGATGCACTAGGACACCCAGATCTCGTTGAACATCCCCTCTTCCTAACTTGACACCATTCAGATAATAATCTGCCTTTCTATTCTTACTTCCAAAGTGAATAACCTCACACTTATCTACATTAAACTGCATCTGCCATGTATCCGCCCACTCACACAACCTGTCCAAGTCACCCTGCAGCCTTATTGCATCTTCCTCACAATTCACACTACCCCCCAGCTTAGTATCATCTGCAAATTTGCTAATGGTACTTTTAATCCCTTCATCTAAGTCATTAATGTATATCGTAAATAGCTGGGGTCCCAGCACCGAACCTTGCGGTACCCCACTGGTCACTGCCTGCCATTCCGAAAGGGACCCATTTATCCCCACTCTTTGCTTTCTGTCTGTCAGCCAATTTTCTATCCATGTCAGTACCCTACCCCCAATACCATGTGCTCTAATTTCGAAGGCTTTCTGAAAGTCGAGGTACACCACATCCACTGACTCTCCCCTGTCAATTTTCCTAGTTACATCCTCAAAAAATTCCAATAGATTTGTCAAGCATGATTTCCCCTTCGTAAATCCATGCTGACTCGGAATGATCCTGTTACTGCTATCCAAATGCTCAGCAATTTCGTCTTTTATAATTGACTCCAGCATCTTCCCCACCACTGATGTCAGACTAACTGGTCTATAATTACCCGTTTTCTCTCTCCCTCCTTTCTTAAAAAGTGGGATAACATTTGCTATCCTCCAATCCACAGGAACTGATCCTGAATCTATAGAACATTGAAAAATGATCTCCAATGCTTCCACTATTTTTAGAGCCACCTCCTTAAGTACCCTGGGATACAGACCATCAGGCCCTGGGGATTTATCAGCCTTCAGTCCCATCAGTCTACCCAAAACCATTTCCTACCTAATGTGGATTTCCTTCAGTTCCTCCATCACCCTAGGTTCTCCGGCCCCTAGAACATTTGGGAGATTGTGTGTATCCTCCTCAGTAAACACAGATCCAAAGTAACGGTTTAACTCGTCTGCCATTTCTTTGTTCCCCATAATAAATTCCCCTGCTTCTGCCTTCAAGGGACCCACATTTGCCTTGACTATTTTTTTCCTCTTTACATACCTAAAAAAGCTTTTACTATCCTCCTTTATATTATTGGCTAGTTTACCCTCGTACCTCATCTTTTCTCCCCGTATTGCCTTTTTAGTTAACTTTTGTTGCTCTTTAAAAGAGTCCCAATCCTCTGTCTTCCCACTCTTCTTTGCTATGTTATACTTCCTCTCCTTAATTTTTATGCTGTCCTTGACTTCCCTCGTCAGCCACATGTGTCTCTTACTCCCCTTAGAGTCTTTCCGCCTCTTTGGGATAAATTGATCCTGCAACCTCTGCATTATTCCCAGGAATACCTGCCATTGCTGTTCTACCGACTTCCCTGCTAGGGCCTCCTTCCAGTCAATTTTGGCCAGCTCCTGCCTCATGCCTCTGTAATCCCCTTTGCTATACTGTAATACCGACACTTCCGATTTTCCCTTCTGCCTTTCCATTTGCAGAGTAAAACTTATCATGTTGTGATCACTGCCTCCTAATGGCTCTTTTACCTCTAGTCCCCTTATCAGATCAGGATCATTACACAACACTAAATCCAGAATTGCCTTCTCCCTGGTAGGCTCCAGTACAAGCTGTTCTAAGAATCCATCTCGAAGGCACTCTACAAACTCAGACGTGAGAGCCAGGCAAAAGCAGTGGAAGAGTTGATCTTGGGGTCCATAACTCTGAAAATGGCAACAGAAGTATATAGAGTGGAGTCAGGATGGCATGTTGTAGCTTTTCAATCTTTGGTTAGGTTGCATTTGGAGTATTGCTACATTATAGGAATGATGTGGAGGCTGTGGAGAGGGTTCAGAAGAGGTTTACCTGAACTCAGCCAGGATTATAGAGTCATAGTGTGATACAGTGTGGAAACAGGCCCTTCGACCCAACTTGCCCATGCCGGCCAACATGTCCCAGCTACACTAGTCCCACCTTCCCGCGAGGGTCCATATCCCTCCAAACCTGTCCAATCCATGTACCTGTCTAACTGTTTCTTAAATGCTGGGATAGTCCCAGTCTCAACTACCTCCTCTGGCAGCTTGTTCCATACACCCACCACCCTTTGTGTGAAAAAGTTACCCCTCAGATTCCTATTAAATCTTTTCCCCTTCACCTTAAATCTATGTCCTCTGGTCCGCGATTCACCTTCTCTGAGCAAGAGCCTCTATGTTTCTACCCAATCTATTCCTCTCATGATTTCATACGCCTCAATAAGATCACCCCTCAACCCCCTGCGCTCCAGGGAATAGAGTCCCAGCCTACTCAACCTCTCTAAAGCTCAGATCCTCTAGTCCTGGCAACATCCTCGTAAATCTTCCCTGTACCCTTTCCAGCTTAACAACATATTTTCTATAACATGGTGCCCAGAACTGAACACGATATTCTAATTGTAGCCTTCAACAACGTCTTATCCAACTGCAGCATGATCTCTCAAGTTCTATACTCAATATTCTGACTGATGAAGGCCAATGTCCCAAATGCTTTTTTGACTACCATATTGAACTGGGACTCCACCTTCAAGGAACCATGCACCAGCTCTCCTAGATTCCTCTGTTCAAAGCCCTACCATTCACTGTGTAGGTCATGCCCATGTTAGACATCCCAAAATACAACACCTTACATTTCTCTGTATTAAATTTCAACCACCATTCCTCAGCCCACCTGGCCAATTGATCAAGATCCTGCTGCAATTTTTGTGAGTTGAAATGTGAGCAGAAGTCCCAGAAACAGTGGTAATATATCAGAACAGATATGTTTGTCTTCTGAGAAAGATAGAGATCATGAAAAGGGAGAGACCTTTCAGAAAGGACTATAACTTCAACAATATAATATGATTCAAACTCATCTCCATACTCCTAGACCTAGGAATCATGCCACTGGGACCTTGTCTTTCTGACCCGTAGACCGCACCCTCAGCCAGCACCTCCTCCACAATAACTCTCAACCCCAGTGTCCCGCAAAGAAGCTACTTAGTCCCCTCTTGTATTCCCTCTACACTCATAACTGTACGGCCAAATTCAGCTTTCACTCCAACAATAATTTGCAGATGTCACTATGGTGGTGGGCTTGATCACAAAGGATGACAAGACAGAATACAGGAAGGCGATAGAGAACCTCGTAATGTAGTGTCAGGACAACAACCTCTCCTTCAATGCCAGTAAGGAGAAGGAGCTAGTTATTGACCAGGAAGTGTGGTAGAGTAAAGGGCCCAGTCAGCACCAATGGTGCTGCGGATATAGTTGAGAGCATCAGGTTTCTGGCCGTTAATATTGCCAATGATCTGTCATGGACAAACCACATGCGACAGCCAAGGAACTGCACCATTGCCTCCACTTCCTGAGGAGATTGAGGAAATTCACCATAGAAAATATAGCATTGGGTTTGCATCACATCATGGTTTGAGAACGGCTCTACACAAAACTGCAAGAAATTGCAGGGAGTTGTAGATGTTACCCAGTCCATCACACATACCACACCATTAACTCCATCTACACTACGCTGCCTTGGAAAAGCAGCCAATATAATCAAAGACTTCTAAAGGGTTCCGACCCAAAACATTATCTATTCGATTTGTCCAGAGATGCTGCATGACCCGCTGAGTTACTTCAGCATTTTGTGTCTTTGGTATAAATCAGCATCTGCACTTCCTTCCTGCACGTAATCAAAAACTTGTCCCTCCCCAGTCATTACTTCTTCCAGCTTCCCTGGCAGAAGCTTGAAAGCGTGCACTACCAGACCCCGGAACAGTTTCTTCCCCTCTGTTATCAGGCTTCTGAATGGTCCTTCCATTAGCTAGGGTACTGTCCAATTCACCTCTACCCCATTGCGGACATTGGACTTTGTCTGTGGAACTGATGGGCTACAATGCTGAGAACAATATTCTACACTGTGTATCTTCCCCTTCACTCTACCTACGGTACTTGAGTTTATCTTGATCGTATGATTGTATTTATGTATCTGACCTGATTGAATAGCACGCAAAACAAAGCAGATCACTCAACTTCAATACGTTTTCAAGAGAGAGGTAGATTTAGCTTTTCAAGCGAGAGTTAGATTTAGCTCTTAGGGCTAAAGGACTCAAGGGATATGGGGAAAAAGCAGGAACAGGGTACTGATTTTAGATGATCAGCCATGACCATATGGAATGGTGATGCTGGCTCGAAGGGCCGAATGGCCTACTCCACCTATTTTCTGTGTTTCTCTATGACAATAATAAGCCTAAACCTATAGAATGGTCCAGCAAAATCTGAGAGTGGGGTATCAAGGTCTGCACTGCCCCCGACCCTCTCACCTGCCCCTCAAACACGACCAGCTTCACCTGTGGCAGGTCTTTGGAAGATTACGTCAGAGTCTCTGTAATTTCCTCACTCACTTCCCTCAGCAACCAAAGATGCATTCCTTCCTGAAGGTGGTTTCACAGAACAGAACCATACAGCACAGAAACAGATCCTTCTCATCCGGGCCGACTGCTAATCTAACTTAATCCCATTTGTCTGTGTTAGGCCCTGACCCTCTACGACATTCCTGTCTAGGAAACTGTCCAAATGCCTTTTATCCATTTTAAGTCTGGCTGGCCTTAACTACCGAAGCCCACAAACTCAGGGACCAGGAAGGACAAGGGCCTTTGGCTTATTGCCACCACCATCTGCAGGTGACGCTCCAAGCTGTACACTACCCCATTCTGGAAAGATGTTGCCATTCCTTCCACTGATCAAAAGCCTGGAACTCACTCCAATACCCTGTGGGAACTCACTGCCAACAGGTCTGTGGGAACTCACTCCCAACAGCCTGTGGGAACTCACTCCAATACCCTGTGGGAACTCACTCCAATACCCTGTGGGAACTCACTCCCAACAGCTGTGGGAACTCACTGCCAACAGGTCTGTGGGAACTCACTCCCAACAGCTGTGGGAACTCACTGCCAACAGGTCTGTGGGAACTCACTCCCAACAGGTCTGTGGGAACTCACTCCCAACAACGCTGTGGGATTTCATCAGCAGAACATCGAAAGATTGAACCAAGGACAGAAGAGGGGATAACATTTGTTGGACGCAGCCACTCACAGATCTGAAAAATTGATTTAAAAGTGTTACTTGTTTCTCATGAACCAAGCTCTCTGTGCAAAGTGTTGGAGCAGAATTCTTGGCTCACTCTTGCTTGGCACTATGGATCTTGATTTGTTTGATAATGTCAGCCTCCATCTCCCTGTTTTTAAATTATTACACGTTTGGCTGGACTGTGGACATGGTGAATGAGGCATCAATGGCAGACTTGTCCCACCCTATCATTCATTCTCTCCGCTTCCATCTGGCAGAAAGTATAGAAGCTTGAAAGTGCACAGCACCAGACTCAGGGACAGCGTCTTCCCCTCTGTAATCAGTCTACTGTCTGATTTACCTCTACCCCACTGAACATCGGATTTTGCCTATGGAACTGATGCACTACAATGCTGAGAACTATATTCTGCATTGTGAATCTTCCCCTTTGCTCTCCCTATGGTACTTGAGTTTGACTTGATTGTATTTATGAATGAAATTATCTGATCTGATTGGATAGCATGCAAAATAAAGCTGATCTCAGTTCACATGACAATAATAAACATAAACCTAAATGGTTTGTCACCATGTTTAACTAAATGAAAATATTTAATATTTTATGAAATACTATATAATAAAGCTTGATAATTGGTTATGCTAAACAAATGCACTTTAAAATCCCTCTGTGTTTTGACTGGAATGGATGTTGTGCATTGAAACCAGTTTTACTCTCTGCTTTGTTTCCCCATAGGCGCCAGGAGGAATGAGCCACTATCTATCTCGGGCCTGCTGGGCGGCGCTCCCTCTGCAGTTGCTCCTACTCCTGCTCCTGCTACTCGCCTTCCTACTGCCGCTCATCGAGGAACATGACAGCTGTAGTGTGGTCAACAATTTTGCACGTTCTTTCTACCTGACGCTCCGATATCAGGGTCCTCCACCAACATAGCAGGCATGTTCCTGACGCTCCGATATCAGGGCCCTCCACCAACATGGCAACATGTTCCTCCTCCGTACAGGGCC
This sequence comes from Rhinoraja longicauda, assembly GCF_053455715.1. Taxonomy (NCBI): domain Eukaryota; kingdom Metazoa; phylum Chordata; class Chondrichthyes; order Rajiformes; family Arhynchobatidae; genus Rhinoraja; species Rhinoraja longicauda. The sequence goes on from NC_135962.1 coordinate 62,061,855, forward strand.
CTCCACCAACATGGTAACATGTTCCTCCTCCGTACAGGGTCCTCCACCAACATAGCAGGCATGTTCCTGACGCCCCGATATCAGGGCCCTCCACCAACATGGCAGGAATGTTCCTCCTCTGTGCAGGGTCGCCAGCAAGGCTCTCGCTCACAACCATGCGTTCACAATAGCCAGCCTGTCTGAGCCCGGTTTTACCAGAGTGGCTGCTAAACACACTCCATTCTCTTTTCCTCCTTATTGTGACAGCAGTATTATCGTTTATAATGCTGCCCCACTTTGTGGCGGAAGTTGATTTATTTTCTGAAAGTATTGATGTGGAAACCCAATTGTTGCCACAGTGAGATCAGATTCAGTTCATTTATAGTATTTAGCTACAGTTTCTCACACGATAACTGCACCATTTTATAAAGATTTTTAAAAATTTATTAGCTATAAATAATTTATTAGAAGGAATTATTAACCATTTTTAATGATCATGCTAATATTTGTGATTCAGGTCCATGTCTTGGTTTGAAACGGTGAGAACTGATTGATTTTATTTGTAGGATTCTGACGGGTCATTTTGTGAGATTATGTTATTAATGGACATAAACTCAATGTCCGTGAAAAAGTTTCCCAAGTGAAGGTTTCCCAACCACCCAGCAGTTGTGATAATAAGACGTTACTCAGTTGAAGGAGAGTTCCATTATAAACCTCATTCTCAATTGCATAATTAATGTTCATAAAGCTTAATGTTATCATTTGTATGGAATTTAACACAAAATTATTTGGAACCGAGAGTTGATCATGTTGCAGAATCACGCTGAAAGGAAGCAAGTTCTCAGCTCCACTCCCTACAATCCACTCCCCAGCTCCACTCCCCAGCTCCACTCCCCAGCTCCACTCCCCAGCTCCACTCCCCAGCTCCACTCCCCAGCTCCACTCCCCAGCTCCACTCCTCAGCTCCACTCCCCAGCTCCACTCCCCAGCTCCACTCCTCAGCTCCACTCCACAGCTCCATTCCCTACAATCCGCTCCCCAGCTCCACTCCACAGCTCCATTCCCCAGCTCCACTCCACAGCTCCACTCCCCAGCTCCACTCCCTACAATCCACTCCCCAGCTCCACTCCACAGCTCCACTCCCCAGCTCCACTCCCTACAATCCACTCCCCAGCTCCACTCCCCAGCTCCATTCCCCAGCTCCACTCCACAGCTCCACTCCCCAGCTCCACTCCCTACAATCCACTCCACAGCTCCACTCCACAGCTCCACTCCCCAGCTCCACTCCCCAGCTCCACTCCCCAGCTCCACTCCCCAGCTCCACTCCACAGCTCCATTCCCCAGCTCCACTCCACAGCTCCACTCCCCAGCTCCACTCCCTACAATCCACTCCCCAGCTCCACTCCATAGCTCCACTCCACAGCTCCACTCCCCAGCTCCACTCCCTACAATCCACTCCCCAGCTCCACTCCCCAGCTCCACTCCCCAGCTCCACTCCCTACAATCCACTCCCCAGCTCCACTCCATAGCTCCACTCCACAGCTCCACTCCCCAGCTCCACTCCCTACAATCCACTCCCCAGCTCCACTCCCCAGCTCCACTCCCTGCAATCCACTCCACAGCTCCACTCCCCAGCTCCACTCCCTACAATCCACTCCCCAGCTCCACTCTACAGCTCCACTCCCCAGCTCCACTCCCTACAATCCACTCCACAGCTCCACTCCCCAGCTCCACTCCCCAGCTCCACTCCCCAGCTCCACGCTCCTGCAATTTCACGTTGTTCAAGCACATATTCTGTACATATCCACTTCCCTTTGAAAGTTATTTAATCTGTTTACCCATCACTTTCAGGTAAACATATCAGATTACAATTTGTCGCATTTTTTAAAAATCTCTGAAGAATTAGGTGGGCAGCAACGGGATTAACCATTAACTGGAATCCACCAACTAAAAGGATGATCAAAATAGATTCAATAACCTGCAACAGAATTGGATTTCCATTTGAAGTATAAAAAGGTGCAGGGCTTTGGGGAAGGATATGAACACTGGGAATCATTAGAAGGTTCTTAAATTGTACTGGTGTAGATCTGGATAGCAACAGTTTTATCTTAACATTGGTCCTATGGTTACTGAACTCCTGGAAATATTTTCTTATTTTATACTTGCGATAAATAGATGTTCAAATTTATTGTTAACCCTACACCTACAGTCTCTCACAGTGCCTGAAGTTTCATTCTTGGGACAGAGGGAGCAAATGTAGGAAATGCAGACCCGACACTGATTCCACCGGTCAGCAACGCAGGGTTGCAGGTGTGGGTGAGTGAGGCCCAGAGCTGCGGGAGACAGAGCAAGGGCCTGCTGCTGCCGGCGCATCACCGCCAGAGTACAACGCAGGGTTGAAGAAGGGTCTCGACCCGAAACGTCACCCTTCCCTCTCTCCTAGATGCTGCCTGACCTGCTGAGTTACTCCAGCATTTTGTGTCTATCTTCAGTTTAAACCAGCATCTGCAGTTCCTTCTTACACAGCAAGGTCACTGTGATCTTTCCTCCCCATTCCTCAACCGCAGGTGCTGGATTGTAGAGTCTCAGCTTTGAACATTCCAGTGATTCAGCATCTACAGCATTTAGCGGTTGACAATTCCAATAATTCACTGTGTTCCAAAGGATGAAATTCATAATGTTGAGACTAAATGCAGGAGGAGGCCATTTGCACCTGCTGTACCATTCAGTAAGATCACTATAAGTACAATTCAGGCTGATCTGAGAGAACTCCAGAGATTTACCACAATCCTCTGTAGATACTTCTCATCAGTCCTGAATGGCCGACCACGTAGTTTCATTGTTCGGGATAGTGCAGACAGAGGAAATGCCACATGGCACCTCCCCTGTTTCGCCTTGTCAGTATTGTGTGCTTCAGTGAAATCACCTCTCATACTTGTACTTCAGAGTATGAGGCCAGATGGCTGAGTCTGACTTTGTATGACAAACTGATGTCTCAGCCACCAGTATGATATATCTTTGCTGCACTCCACCTGCGAGAAATTTCTGCTAGCTCAGGAGACTGAATCTGTTGACAGTTTTCCAGAATCTCACCAGGGCCTGAAATAATGGGAGCAAGATGTCTTTAGTTTTATACTCGGTCTCTTGTAATAAAAACCAAATAGTATTTGCTTTTCTCATTGATTCTTGTGCCCGCACGTTAACCTGTAGTGATTCACCAACAAGACATTTAGGTTGTTTTCAGCACCAACACCAGCATCATGCTCCAAAGATTGAAAACAAAACTTTTTCTCTGAACAAAGTGGCTGAACTTGCATATTTTCTCATCTTACTCCTCATTTGTCCAAACTGGACATTCCTTTGTCCTGAAATGATGACATTAGTTCCAGATTTATCCCTTTAATATTTATCCTGCCAACGCCTTAATGAGCATCTGATTCTTTTAAGCTGTAGAGGGAACAAATCAAGCTGTTTCTCAGTCTCATAAGTTACTGTTACAACAAACAAGTGGGGAAATTATCTTCCGTGTCTCAAAAGCAAAGTACATCCTTGAATAGAGACTAGACAAGTAGTCAGTGATCCAGCTGTGGTCCCAACAAGTAGTCAGTGATCCAGCTGTGGTCCCAACAAGTAGTCAATGATCCAACTGTGGTCCCAACAAGGTTCCTACAGATGAATAATACTGCTTTTCTCCCACACAGGCCTGTACAGTGCTCTCCATAATGTTCGGCTCAAATACCCATCATTTTTTTATTTGCCTCTGTACTCCACAATTTGAGAGTTGTAATAGAAAAAAATCACATGTGGTTAAAGTACAATGTGTTGTCAGATTTTAATAAAGGCCATTTTTAGACATTTTGGTTTCACCATGTAGAAATTACGGAGGTGTTTATAAAGAGTCCCCCCATTTCAGGGCACTATAATGTTTGGGACACAGCAATGTCATGTAATTGAAAGTAGTCATGTTCAGTATTTTGTTGCATATCCTTTGCATGCAATCACTGCTTGAAGTCTGTGATTCATGGACATCACCAGTTGCTGGGTGTCTTCTCTGGTGATGCTCTGCCAGGCCTGTATTGCAGCCATCTTTCGCTTGTGCTTGTTTCGCTTGTGCTAGTCCCCTAGTTTTCTCTTCAGCATATAAAAGGCGTGCTCATTTGGGTTCAGATCGGGTGATTGACTTGGCCACTTAAGAATTGACCATTTGTTAGCTTTGAAAAACTCCTTTGTGGCTTTAGCAGTATGTTTGGGATCATTGTCCAGCTGTAGAATGAACTGCCGGCCAATGAGTTTTGAGGCATTTGTTTGAACTTGAGCAGATAGGATGTGTCTATACACTTCAGAATTCATTATGCTACTACCATCAGCAGTTGTATCATCAATGACGATAAGTGAGCCAGTGCCGTCAGCAGCCATACAGGCCCAGGCCATAACACTCCCACCACCGTGTTTCACAGATGAGGTGGTATGCTTTGGATCTTGGGCAGTTCCTTCTCTCCTCCATACTTTGCACTTGCCATCACTCTGATATAAGTTAATCTTTGTCTCGTCTGTCCACAAGACCTTTGTCCAGAACTGCGGTTTAACTTTTAAGTGCTTCTTGGCAAACTAATCTGGCCATCCTATTTTTGCAGCTAACTAGTGGTTTGCATCATAAGCTAAAGATGGCTGCAATGCAGGCCTGGCAGAGCATCACCAGAGAAGACACCCAGCAACTGTCATATGAGGAAAGATTGAAAAGACTCGGCTTGTATTCACTGGAGTTTAGAAGGATGAGAGTGGATCTTAGAGAAACATATAAAATTATAAAAGGACTGGACAAGCTAGATGCAGGAAAAATGTTCCCAATGTTGGACGAGTCCAGAACCAGGGGCCACAGTTTAAGAATAAAGGGGAGACCATTTAAAACTGAGGTGAGAAGAAGCTTTTTCACCCAGAGAGTTGTGAATGTGTGGAATTCTCTGCCACAGAGGGCAGTGGAAGCCAAATCACTGGATGGATTTAAGAGAGAGTTAGATAGAGCTCTAGGGGCTAGTGGAATCAATGGATATGGGGAGAAGGCAGGCACGGGTTATTGATTGTGGACAATCAACCATGATCTCAATGAATGGCGGTGCTGGCTCAAAGGGCCAAATGGCCTCTACCTGCACCTATTTTCTGTTTCTGACTGATGTCCATGAATCGCAGACTTCAAGCAGTCAGAAACATGCAAAGGATGTGGAACAAAATAGTAAACATGACTACTTTCATTTTCATGACATTGCTTCCTCGACCGCAGAACCATCCAATTTCCCTCTACTAACACTCTACTCCGCCTAGCGGAACTGGTCCTCACCCTCAACAACTTCTCCTTTGACTCCTCCCACTTCCTCCAAGTCCAAGGCTTAGCTTTGGGCACCAGCATGGACCCAAGCTATGCCTGCCTCTTTGTAGTGTACGTTAAGCAGTCCCTGTTCCAGGCGTACACTGGCTCTATCCCCAAACTCTATCTCCATTATATTGATGACTGCATTGGTGCTACCTCCTGCACCCATGCAGAACTCATGGACTTCATCAGGTTCTCCACCAATTTTCATGCTGCACTCAAATTTACTTGGACCATCTCCGACACACCCTCCCCTTTCTTGATCTCAGTCTCCATCACAATAAATAGATTATTGACTGACATCCATTTACAAACCCACTGACTTCCACAACTATCTCGACTACACTTCTTCCCACCCTGCTTGCTGCAAAGACTCTACCCCCTACTCCCAATTCCTCCGTCTATGCTGCATCTGCGCCCAAGATGAGGTGTTCCATACTCGAACATCCGAGATGTCCACATTCTTTAGGGAACAGGGTTCCCCTCTCGCATCATAGATGAGGTCCTCACTCGTGTCTCTTTGGTACCTTGCAGCTCTGCCCTTGCTCCCCCTCCACCTAGTTGCAACAGAGACAGAAACCCCCTAGTCCTTGCCTTCCACCCCATCAGCCATCGTGTGCAACACATAATCCTTGGAAATTTCTGCCACCTCCAACAGGATCCCACCACTGGCCACATTTTCCCTTCTCCACCCCTTTCCGCCTTCCGTAGAGACCCTTCCCTCCGCAATTCCCTGGTTAACTTATCCCTTCCTACCCAAACCACCCCTCCCCAGGTACCTTCCCCTGCAACCGCAGAAGATACAACACCTGTCGCTATACCTCCTCCCTCAACTCTGTCCAGGGACCCCGACAGTCCTTTCAAGTTAGGCAGAGGTTCACTTGCACCTCCTCCAACCTCATCTACTGTATCCGTTATTCAAGATGCGGACTCTTACACATCGGCGAGACCAAACGCAGACTGGGCGATCTTTTCCCGGAGTGCCTTCACTCAGCCCGCGTGAACCAACCTGATCTCCTGGTTGCCGGACACTTTAACTCTCCTTCCCATTCCTACACAAACCTTTCTGTCCTCGGTCTCCTCCATTGTCAGAGTGAGGCTAAAGGTAAATTGGAGGAACAGCATCTCATATTTCACTTGGGCAGCTTACAGCCCAGTGGTATGAATATTGATTTCTCCCACTTCTGCTGGCCGCGGCATTCCCTCTCTCTCTATCCCTCCCCCACCCAAGTCGCACTAGCTTCTTATTTTCACCCTGCAATCAGCTTGCAATGGCCTGTTTCCATTATCATCGTTACTTTTTTGCATATCTTTCATTCATTGTTCTTGATCTCTCCACATCACTGTCTATATCTCTCATTTTCCTTATCCCTAACCAGTCTGAAAAAGGGTCTCGACCCGAAACGTCACCCATCCCTTCTCTCCAGAGATGCTGCCTGTCCCACTGAGTTACTCCACCTTTTTTTGTCTATCTTTGGTTTAAATCAGCATCTGCAGTTCCTTCTCACACAGGATTTGGCATGTTGTGTTACAATTGTAGAGGGCATTGGTGAGACCACACATGAAGTACTGTTCCGCTCTAGTCCACTATCTGTAGGAAGCATATCATTGAGTTGGAAAAGGTGCAGAAAAAATTCAAGTCGAGTTTAGTTTATTGTGCATAAACATGGTGAGGTATAGGTATAATGAAAATCTTGCTTGCGGCAATATCACAGGCGTATAGTCTCAGACAACACAAAAAAACGTAATACATAAAATGTACATTATGTATAAATTACACATAAATTGTGTAAGAGAGATAAAAGTAAAGGACTACGAAAACGAGGCATTCTGTTAATGAGTATGGTATTAGGATTACGCAGATAATTTCAAGAACACGATGGTTGTCGGATATTCCTGAACCTGGTGGTTTGGGATTTGAGGCTTTTGTGCCACCTGCCAGATGGTGGAAGTGAGAAGAGGGCATGACCTTGAAGGACGGGACCCTTTATGATAGATGCCATCTTCTTGAGGCAGTGGCTGACCTGCATGTTTGGAATGGTGGGGATGACTGTCCGTGATGGACCTTGCTAAGTCCCCCACTCTCTGCAGTCTCTGGTGGTCCTGTGTGTTGAAATTACCATACCAGGCCATCGTGCAAACAGTCTGGATACTTTCTACATCTGTAGAGATTTGTTCAAGATTTCAGTCATTTGTGTAGGCAGATGCATAAATTTTGTTTGAGGCTTTAGATAGACATATTGATCTGCAGCAGGCATGTGAATTTTCCACTTTTCCATGGATTTCCGCATTTTTAAAATTCATTTTCCACACTTTTTGCATCAGTCTCGCATTTTTCATTTTGCCAAAATTGCATTTACCAATAGAGAAATCGGATCAGAAAAAAAAAAGAAACGATGTTCAGACTTGTAATGAACACTAGGGTACAGATAGAGGTCGCTAGGGGTTCTGCGAGAAATCCCCCCCGCCTTGGAAGTCTGCCCGAAAATGTGGGCAAGGCAGCCAATCTCGACCTCATCGGGACTTTCAGGCCGATCGGTGGGTTGAATTTGCAACCTGTGGCCGGGGCTCTGGAACACCAGCCCAGCTGGAGCCAGCACATCTATCTCCATAGCCGGCTTCCTTGGCCGGCTGGATAAACCAGCAACGCTCTGGAACCAAGAGTGCCAGAAAATCAGTGGTGGAACTGTAATGAGTAAATATTAAATTTAAGTGCAAGATTATATACTAAATTAATTAAAACGGAGTTAAAATATAAAACACAGCAGAAAAGCCAATTACCACCTTTTTAGGCTGATTATCAATCAATGTGCAAATTTACTTCAAAATGTTATTAGTATATAGTGACATATTCACATTATTTTGTAATGTCCGTTTTTACCTTGAAATGTACTAAAATAGGCTTGAAACTAGTAATTTTATGTGTAAATTTTCCCATTTTCTGACCTCGGCTGAACGCCTCGCAAAAGCGTCGGCTCTTCTCTTTTTTCAACCTCATTCACATGCCTGTTGCTGGGCATGGATGTTATTGATCACAGGCAGGCAGAGGAGATTAGTTTAACTTAGTCTTATGTTTGACATTGTGGGCCGGAGGGCCCTATGTTTGACATTGTGGGCCTTAAGGCCTGTTCCTGGTCTGTAACTTTCTATGTTCTAACTTTCTCCACCACCGACCCAATATGATCTCCAGACTTCCATTTTCAGAAGTCAAACTGGAGGTCTTGTGTTTTAATGAGATTTAGGACCTTTTTCACAGAAGCAATGAAGGATGAGGCATGACTTTATACTGGTTTATTAAATCACGATGGCCACAGATAGGTGAATGGCCACAGTCTTTTTCCAAACACCGGAAAGTCTACAACTAGAAAGCATAGGTTTATGGTGAAAAGGAGTAGACATAAAGTGGACCTGAGGATCAACGTTTTGGCACAGATAGGTATGTGGAACCAGCTGCCAGGTACTTTAACCACATTTAAAAGGCATTTGGACAGGTACATGGACATGAAATCTATTGAGGCATGTTGTAAAATTCTGGCAAATGGGAGTAGCTCAGGTATGCACCTTGGTTATCATGGGCATGTTGGTCCATACGGTTGGTTTTCATACTGTACAACTATATAACTCTTGCAGTGCTAGGCCAGCGCATGCCTCTGCTGAAATTCTATAAGGTCATGTAGATCTGATTGTTGTCTCCGATCTGCATTTCTGTTTGTGCAGAGTAACTTTTCACTCTTTCATTTTTCAAGAATGTATCCACCTTATCTTAAATATGTTTAAAGCATCAATTTCCCCCACCACTTGAGGAAGAAGAGTTCAACCACTCAACCTGCTGAGAAAAAAACGTGTTGCCTCATCTGTGGCTGTTTGAGTATCCCTGATTTGCAAAGCCATGACTATGTATGTCAGTGAAGATACCGCATGATATATGAAATGTCTCCGCTCTGCTCTCCTTCTGCGTGAAGCTCCCTAGTTGAGGTGCCCAAGAAACTAGTTTTGTTTAATCTTCAAATGGAAGCAAAATCAGACAATTCACAGAACAGAAGATCGACACAAAAGTCTGGAGTTACTCAGTGGGACAGGCAGCATCTCTGGAGAAGGAATGGGTGGCGATTTGGGTCGAGACCCTTCTCCAATCTGAAGAAGGGCCTTGACCCGAAACGTCACCCATTCCTTCTCTTCAGAACTGCTGCCTGTCCTGCTGAGTTACCCCAGCTTTTTGTGTCTTTCTTCGGTTTAAACCAGCTTCTGTAGTTCCTTCTTACACAATTTACAGAACAGAGAGAGGCTGAGAACAGTACTGATATCGCCATTAGACCAGCATTCCAAATCTACTTTGAGTTGCTTTTACACCTAATTAATTTGAACATAAGAGTAAACAAATATTTCACTCCATTCTTCATTTCATTTCTGAATTTAGCCTGGGTCACTGCATAAATGCTGGTGTTTGTACAAGAACTCAAAAGCTGGAGCATAGATCCAGCCTGTTGGACTATAAATAAAGGATCACTGAAACTCATGTGATAAAAAGTCTTGGTGATCCGCACATATAGAAAATATACAACATAAGTCGTCCACAATAGTATAAAACTGCCAGAAATAGTGAAGAGTAAAATGACGGATTTGTTGCGGTTGGCGATCTCAGGGTCGTGCTGCTTCTCACCGCTGTTACAACCTCGGAGCCCCTTGCGAACTTTGCTGGCGATTAAAATGTTCCTCACAGTCAAAACATTGAAAAGCAGAATTAAAGCAAATGGGAGCAAGGGAGTGAGAATACGATGGAGCCACGTGAAGGCTGCCCATGCTTTGGATGCATGGAAGTTTGTTGTTAGGAGGCAGCCCCATTGGACATTGTTGGTTACATATCGAGGTCCAAACGCAAAGTACCAGGGGATACATTTCAAACAGAAGACTGTGCACACAACTGCTATTACCACTGCTGCCGTTGTCTCTGTACAATATTTTGTTTTCAGCTGTTGGCAACAAATGGCAACAAAACGATCAAATGTGAAAGCCACCGTTAACCAGACCGCACAATCCTGGCATGAGGCATACAGAACAATTATGAGACGACACATTAGAGAGGTATCAAAGAAAGAACCTCGAAAATAGTAATAAACAATCTTATACAGTATGACATCAGAGATAATGATCAGCAGATCTCCAACTGCCATGGACACCAGGTAGTAGGTGATGCCTTTAGTGAGGCCACATTTACCACGGGACAGGATCACAATTGCCAGTAAATTCACTGCAAAATGAGATAAGAAAGAATTATTACACGTTATGGAGAATAATAGCAGTTTTATCACATTGATATTGATTTGGTCAACAAAACAGGAGTGGGCAAAAATCAGGATAGATTTAAAAGCAACTGAGCGATTTTTTACAACCACTGGGTTGTCGTGACGATCTGTCAACGAGAGAGCAGCGTCTAGACGATCAGGACAACGAGCGAGCAGCATCCAGACGATCTGTTAACGAGAGAGCAGTGTCTAGATGATCAGGACAACGAGAGCAGCGTCTAGACGATCAGGACAACGAGAGAGCAGTGTCTAGACGATCAGGACAATGAGAGCAGCGTCTAGACGATCAGGAAAACGAGAGAGCAGCGTCTAGACTGTCAACGAGAGAGCAGCGTCTAGACGATCTGTCAACGAGAGAGCAGCGTCTAGACGATCAGGAAAACGAGAGAGCAGCGTCTAGACGATCAGGAAAACGAGAGAGCAGCGTCTAGACGATCTGTCAACGAGAGAGCAGCGTCTAGACGATCTGTCAACGAGAGAGCAGCGTCTAGACAATCAGGACAACGAGAGAGCAGTGTCTAGACGATCAGGAGAGATGATGGACTCAATTGGCAGGGAACAGACAGACATTTCTGTGGCTGCAAATGAGAATTCAGGATGGTTTGTTGCCTCCCTGATGCCAGGATCAAGGAGATTGTTCTGGGTGTCGGATGTGGGGAATCTGGGAGTCTGATAGTCTTCCAGACATCCACATCTGCGCCAGGTGCGACGAGATGGGGCTCCTAAGGGACCATATTAGGAACCTGGAGCGGCAGATTGATGACCTCTGTCTGGTCAGGGAGAGTGAGGAGGTTATAGAGAAGAGTTATAGAGAGGTGGTCACTCCAAGACCAAGGGAGGTAGACAAGTGGGTCACAGTTAGGGGGGGCAAGGAGCAGAGGCAGGGACTAGAGAGTACCCTAGTGGATGTACCCCTTGGCAATAAATACTCCTGTTTAGGTGTTGTTGGGGAGTACAGCGATGGCGCCCGGGCCTCTGGCACGGAGTCCGGCCCTGTTGCTCAGAAGGGTAAGGAAAGGAAGAAGAGAGCGATAGTGATAGGGGACTCTATAGTGAGGGGGTCAGATAGGCGATTCTGTGGACGCAGTCGGGAGACCCGGATGGTCCGTTGCCTCCCTGGTGCCAGGGTCAAGGATGTCAGGGAACGGCTGCAGGGCATCCTGAAGGGGGAGGGGAACCAGTCAGAGGTCATTGTACACATTGGAACCAACGACATTGGTAAAACGAGGGATCCTGGCGGGGAGGTTTGCTAGCACTGTTGGGGAGGGTTTAAACTAATTTGGCAGGGGGTTGGGATACAGCATGGAGCTAGTATAGGGGGTGAGGAGAAAGAAAATATAGAGGAAAAAACTGGTCAGATTGGGAGGCAGAACAAGAATGCCCCAGCACAATGGGGTAGGGCAAGTCTGAACGGCATTTATTTTAATGCAAGGAGTATTGGAAGCAAGGGGGATGAATTGAAGGTGTTACTGAACACATGGGAGTACGACATTGTTGCCATTACGGAAACATGGTTGAAGGAAGGGCAGGACTGGCAGCTCAATATTCCAGGATATAGAATCTTCAGAAGAGACAGAGAGCAGGGAAAAAGGGGAGGGGGTGTTGCAGTATTAATCAAAGAATCTATTTCTGCTGTAAGAAGGGATGACATATTAGCGGGTTCCTCAAATGAGGCTATTTGGGTGGAATTGAGAAATAGAAAAGGGGCATGCACCTTACTGGGTGTATACTACAGACCCCCAAATGGTCAGAGGGAAATAGAAGAACATATTCGTAGGCAAATCTCGGGGGTGTGTGAAAACAACAGGGTAGTAATAGTAGGGGATTTCAACTTCCCGAATATTGATTGGGATAGCCAAAGTGTCAAGGGCCCAGAGGGTGCAGAGTTCCTAAGGGTCATCCAGGAGGGCTTTTTGAGCCAATATGTTGAAAGTCCAACAAGGGAGGGGGCGGTATTGGACTTAATCTTGGGAAATGAGGCCAGACAGGTGGCTGAAGTGTCAGTAGCAGAGTATTTTGGTGACAGTGATCACAATTCAGTGATATTTAAGGTGGTAATGGAAAAGGATAAAGAGGGACCAGAGGGAAAATTTCTAAATTGTTGCAAGGCCGATTTTAATCTGATAAGGCAGAAGTTGGCCCTGGTGGACTGGGATCAGCTTCTCGTGGGGAGGACCGCATCAGAACAGTGGGAGTTATTCAAAGGAATAATTGAAAAAGTACAGAGGAAGCATGTTCCCCTAAAGTTTAAGGGTGGGACAAACAAGTCCAAAGAACCTTGGATGTCGAACGATATAGTAGGATTGATTCGAAAAAAAAGGGGGGCTTTTGGAAGGCATAAAGAACTTAAGGCACAGACATCATTAGAGGAATACAGAAGGTGTAGGGCGGTTCTTAAAAAATAAATTAGGAGAGCAAAAAGGGGCCATGAGATAGCACTAGCGGGCAAAATAAAAGAAAATCCCAAAGTGTTCTATAAGTATATCAAGGGTAAGAGGATAACGAGGGAAAGAGTGGGGCCCATCAGGGACCATAGTGGAAAACTGTGTGTGGAGCCAGAGGATGTAGGAGATGTTTTAAATGAATTTTTTGCATCTGTTTTTATGAGGGAGGAGGGCGATGCGGACTTAGAAATGGAGCAGGAGGGTTGTGATGATCTTGAGCATATTGCTATTGACAGGGAGGCGGTGCTGGAGGCTCTGGCAGGCTTAAAAGTGGATAAGTCTCCGGGCCCTGACGAGATGTATCCCAGGATGCTGAGAGAGGCAAGGGAGGAGATTGCGGGGGCTCTGGCACAAATTTTCAGAGCCTCTCTTGCAACAGGGGATGTACCGGAGGACTGGAGGATAGCTAATGTGGTGCCATTATTTAAAAAGGGCAGTAGGGATAAACCTGGGAACTACAGGCCGGTGAGTCTGACATCGGTGGTGGGGAAGCTGCTAGAAAAGATTCTGAGGGACAGAATCAGTCTTCACTTGGAGGATCGAGGGTTAATTAAGGATAGTCAACATGGCTTTGTTAATGGAAGGTTGTGTCTGACTAACTTGATTGAATTTTTTGAAGGGGTGACCAAGGAGGTAGATGGGGGTAGTGCAGTGGATGTGGTATACATGGATTTCAGTAAGGCTTTTGATAAGGTCCCACACAGGAGACTAGTCAAGAAGGTAAGAGCCCATGGGATCCAGGGCACCTTGGCAAAATGGATAAAAAACTGGCTTAGTGACAGAAGGCAGAGGGTGATGGTAGAAGGTTGCTTCTGTGACTGGAGGCCGGTGTCCAGTGGGGTGCCGCAGGGATCGGTGTTGGGTCCCTTACTGTTTGTAATCTACATAAATGATCTGGATGTCAACGTACAGGGCATGATCAGTAAGTTTGCAGATGACACAAAGTTAGGGGGGGGTGGTGAATAACGAGGAAGGGATCTGCAAGCTGCAGGAAGATATAGATGAGATGGTCAGATGGGCGGAGCAGTGGCAGATGGAATTTAATCCTGAAAAGTGCGAGGTGATGCACTTTGGCAGAAATAACTTGGAGAGGGAGTACACCATGAATGGAAGGACCCTAGGGAAGACAGGGGTACAGAGGGACCTTGGAGTACAGGTACACAAGTCCTTGAAGGCAGCAGGACAGGTGGACAGGGTGGTCAAAAAGGCATATGGGTTACTGACCTTCATTAGCCGGGGCATCGAATATAAAAGTATGGGGGTAATGATGGAATTGTACAGAACACTGGTGAGGCCACAGCTGGAGTATTGTGTACAGTTCTGGTCACCACATTATAGAAAGGATGTTATAGCTTTGAAGAGGGTGCAGAGGAGATTCACCAGGATGCTGCCAGGGATGAAGGGCCTCGGCTATGAGGAGAGACTGAGCAGACTGGGGTTGTTTTCCCTGGAGCAGAGAAGGCTGAGAGGGGACATGATCGAGGTGTACAAGATCATGAGGGGCATAGATAAGGTAGATGGCGGGGAACCTCTTCCACTGGTGGAAGGTTCAACAACGAGGGGACATAGATACAGGGTAAGGGGAGACTATTTGGTAACGGGCGGCACGGACACGATGGGCCAATGAGCTGTAGGACTCTATGACTCTATGACTCTATGAGGTCCCTAAGGATGCACAGGACATTTGGAACGAGGAGGGTGAGCAGCCAGAGATAGTCTGGTGCTGCTAAAGACATGGGTAAAAAGGGAGAAGAGGACCTACAAAGTGAATTCAGGGTGTGAGGTGGAGGGTTGAATAGCAGATTATTAAGATTATTAAGGGGTTGGACACGTTAGAGGCAGGAAACATGTTCCCAATGTTGGGGGAGTCCAGAACAAAGGGCCACAGTTTAAGAATAAGGGGTAGGCCATTTAACACGGAGATGAGGAAAAAAAAATTCAGTCAGAGAGTTGTAAATCTGTGGAATTCTCTGCCTCGGAAGGCAGTGGAGACCAATTCTCTGAATGCATTCAAGAGAGAGCTGGATAGAGCTCTTAAGGATAGCGGAGTCAGGGGAGAAGGCAGGAACGGGGTACTGATTGAGAATGATGAGCCATGATCACATTGAATGGCGGTGCTGGCTCGAAGGGCCGAATGGCCTCCTCCTGCACCTATTGTCTATTGTCTATTATAGAACCTCTCAGATTAATCTTGGGATTACTCCATGTCCCATTTGAGAGAGAGATTATTATCTGAATGGTGTCAAGTTAGGAAAAGGGGACATATAACAAGATGTGGGTGTCCTAGCGCATCAGTCACTGAAAGAAAACATGCAGGTGCAGCAGGCAGTGAAGAAAGCCAATGGAATGTTGGCCTTCATAACAAGAGTTGAGTATAGGAGCAAAGAGGTCCTTCTGCAGTTGTACAGGGCCTAGTGAGACCGCACCTGGAGTACTGTGCAGTTTTAGTCTCCAAATTTGAGGAAGGATAGTCTTGCTATTGAGGGCGTGCAGTGTAGGTTTACTAGGTTAATTCCCGGAATGGCGGGACTGTCATATGTTGAAAGACTGGAGTGACTAGGCTTGTATACACTGGAATTTAAAAGGATGAGAGGGGATCTTATCGAAACATATAAGATTAATTAAGGGGTTGGACACGTTAGAGGCAGGAAACATGTTCCCAATGTTGGGGGAGTCCAGAACCAGGGGCCACAGTTTAAGAATAAGGGGTAGGCCATTTAGAACGGAGATGAGGAAAAACATTTTCAGTCAGAGAGTTGTAAATCTGTGGAATTCTCTGCCTCAGAAGGCAGTGGAGGCCAATTCTCTGAATGCATTCAAGAGAGAGCTAGATAGAGCTCTTAAGGATAGTGGAATCAGGGGGTATGGGGAGAAGGCAGGAACGGGGTACTGATTGTGAATGATCAGCCATGATCACATTGAATGGTGGTGCTGGCTCGAAGGGCCGAATGGCCTACTCCTGCACCTATTGTCTATTGAGAGCTGGTGGGGGTGGGAGCTGGTGTGTGGGTGGGAGCTGGTGTGGGGTGGGAGCTGGTGTGGGGGTGGGAGCTGGTGTGGGGTGGGAGCTGGTGTGGGGGGGTGGGAGCTGGTGTGTGGGGGTGGGAGCTGGTGTGGGGGTGGGAGCTGGTGTGTGGATGGGAGCTTGTGTGTGGGGGTGGGAGCTGGTACAGGGGTGGGAGCTGGTGTGGGGGTGGGAGCTGGTACAGGGGTGGGAGCTGGTGTGTGGGGTGGGAGCTGGTACAGGGGTGGGAGCTGGTGTGGGGGTGGGAGCTGGTACAGGGGTGGGAGCTGGTGTGTGGGGGTGGGAGCTGGTGTGGGGGTGGGAGCTGGTGTGGGGGTGGAAGCTGGTACAGGGGTGGGAGCTGGTACAGGGGTGGGAGCTGGTGTGTGGGGGTGGGAGCTGGTGTGGGGGTGGGAGCTGGTGTGTGGGGGTGGGAGCTGGTGTGGGGGTGGGAGCTGGTACAGGGGTGGGAGCTGGTGTGTGGGGGTGGGAGCTGGTGTGAGGGTGGGAGCTGGTGTGTGGGGGTGGGAGCTGGTGTGGGGGTGGGAGCTGGTGTGTGGGGGTGGGAGCTGGTGTGGGGGTGGGAGATGGTGTGTGGGGGTGGGAGCTGGTGTGGGGGTGGGAGCTGGTGTGGGGGTGGGAGCTGGTGTGGGGGTGGGAGCTGGTACAGGGGTGGGAGCTGGTGTGTGGGGGTGGGAGCTGGTGTGGGGGTGGGAGCTGGTGTGTGGGGGTGGGAGCTGGTGTGGGGGTGGGAGCTGGTGTGTGGGGGTGGGAGCTGGTGTGGGGTGGGAGCTGGTACAGGGGTGGGAGCTGGTGTGTGGGGGTGGGAGCTGGTACAGGGGTGGGAGCTGGTGTGTGGGGGTGGGAGCTGGTACAGGGGTGGGAGCTGGTAAGTGTGGGGGTGGGAGCTGGTGTGGGGTGGGAGCTGGTACAGGGGTGGGAGCTGGTGTGTGGGGGTGGGAGCTGGTACAGGGGTGGGAGCTGGTGTGGGGGTGGGAGCTGGTGTGTGGGGGTGGGAGCTGGTACAGGGGTGGGAGCTGGTGTGTGGGGTGGGAGCTGGTACAGGGGTGGGAGCTGGTGTGTGGGGTGGGAGCTGGTGTGTGGGGGTGGGAGCTGGTGTGTGGGGGTGGGAGCTGGTGTGTGGGGGTGGGAGCTGGTGTGTGGGGTGGGAGCTGGTACAGGGGTGGGAGCTGGTGTGGGGGTGGGAGCTGGTGTGTGGGGATGGGAGCTGGTGTGTGGGGGTGGGAGCTGGTGTGTGGGGGTGGGAGCTGGTGTGTGGGGTGGGAGCTGGTACAGGGGTGGGAGCTGGTGTGGGGGTGGGAGCTGGTGTGGGGTGGGAGCTGGTACAGGGGTGGGAGCTGGTGTGGGGGTGGGAGCTGGTGTGTGGGGGTGGGAGCTGGTGTGTGGGGTGGGAGCTGGTGTGGGGGTGGGAGCTGGTACAGGGGTGGGAGCTGGTGTGGGGGTGGGAGCTGGTACAGGGGTGGGAGCTGGTGTGTGGGGTGGGA
This sequence comes from Rhinoraja longicauda, assembly GCF_053455715.1. Classification (NCBI taxonomy): domain Eukaryota; kingdom Metazoa; phylum Chordata; class Chondrichthyes; order Rajiformes; family Arhynchobatidae; genus Rhinoraja; species Rhinoraja longicauda. The sequence goes on from NC_135962.1 coordinate 62,079,455, forward strand.
GCTGGTGTGGGGGTGGGAGCTGGTGTGTGGGGTGGGAGCTGGTACAGGGGTGGGAGCTGGTGTGGGGGTGGGAGCTGGTGTGGGGGTGGGAGCTGGTGTGGGGGTGGGAGCTGGTGTGTGGGGTGGGAGCTGGTACAGGGGTGGGAGCTGGTGTGGGGTGGGAGCTGGTACAGGGGTGGGAGCTGGTGTGGGGGTGGGAGCTGGTGTGGGGGGGTGGGAGCTGGTGTGGGGGTGGGAGCTGGTGTGGGGGTGGGAGCTGGTGTGGGGGTGGGAGCTGGTGTGGGGGTGGGAGCTGGTACAGGGGTGGGAGCTGGTGTGGGGGTGGGAGCTGGTATAGGAGTGAGTGCTCCAGGTACATGGATTGTTGGGATCTCGTTTGGGACGGAGATGATCGGTACAGGCAGGATGGATTGACCTGGACAGAAGGAAGACTTGGTGCCATTGAAGAATCCAAACAGACCAAGTATCTTGGCTTCAAGTTACAGAACGATCTACGTTGGAATGGTCAGACTCATTGTGCAACGGTGAAAGCAACAGGTGCCCTGAAGTTTCTGAGACGCAACTTTTATCATTGTTCAACTTCTATCAAGGAGAAGTTATACTTCACCCTTGTTAGACCACATTTGGACTACGCAGTTGCAGCATGGGACCCATACACAAATAAAAACATTTCATCCATCGAACGTGTCCAAAGACAGGCAGCTCATTTTGTTACAAATACCTATGAGAGAGAAGCGACTGTTACCAAACTTTTAAATTCATTGGGGTGGAACACTCTCCCAGACAGACGTAAAGCCCACCGTTTGACCTGTTTTTACAAAATGATAAATGGCCAGCTCAACATAGATGACCACATCTACACCAAACGCAAACCTATCAGGAGTAGACAAGGGCATTCGATTCAATTTGAGATACCAGCTATCATTCTTCCCTCGCACAATTAAAGCATGGAATAGTCTTCACCCTACTATAGTTACTCAACCAGACGCAACCAAATTTAAGGCAGCTCTTCTCCAAGAAGCCCTTCTTGCTTAAGTCCATGCTCCGCCACCTCCAGTTTAAATTCCATTTGGAATATTTTGGAGGACCAAGAACTAATAACCAAGACCAATATTCTCGTAGGGAGGTTTGCTAAAATCACTCAAGAGTTTAAATGAGAACTTCAAAATTTGGCTGTTCATCATTTGTTCTTGAGTAAGACAGTGGCATCGAGCTATAGTTGCAACGTGCACTGAGATGACTGACTCATTCATTCAATCTGCTCTCCGACATTCCTTCCTCACAGGTGACTTAGGTGTGGGAATGCTGTTGAGCATCAGTGATTTTTCATTTTGTACATTCTCTTTTCCCCTTTCCATTCGACCTCATCTGAATGAGCACCATTTTAGTCGGCACATACACCAAACAGGACAATCCAATACTGTTGTTCCCCACATCAATGTTGAAACTCTTCAGGGATTTTCTAAGAGAGCCAGCAGTGCCATTCAATGTGATCATGGTTGATCGTCCACAATCAGTACCCATTCCTGCTTTTGCTCCATATCCCTTGATTCCGTAAGCCCTAAGAGCAAAATATAACTCTCTCTTGAAAACATCCAGTGAATTAGCCTCCACTGCCCTCTGTGGAAGAGCATTCCACAAATTCACAACTCTGGGTGAAAAGGCTTTTCTTCATCTCAGTTCTAAATGGCTTACCCCGTATTCTTAAAGTGTGGCCCTTGGTTCTGGACTCCCCTAACATCGGGAACATGTTTCCTGCATCAAGCCTGTCCAATTCCTTAATAATTTTATATGTTTCTTTAAGATCCCCTCCCATCCTTCTAAATTCCAGTGAATACAAGCCCAGTCATTCCATTCTTTCATCATATGACAGTCACGCCATACCGGGAATTAACGTCGTGAACCTATGCTGCACTCCCTCAATAGCAATAATGTCCTTCCTCAAATTAGGAGACCAAAATTGCACACAGTACTCCAGGGTCTCACCAGGGCCCTGTACAACTGCAGAAGGACCTCTTTAATCCTATACTCAAATCCTCTCGTTATGAAGGCCAATATGCCATTGGCTTTCTTCACTGCCTGCCGCAACAGCATGCTTATTTTCAGTGACTGATGTACAAGGACACCAAGGTCTCATTGTGCTCCTCTTTTCCTAATCTGACACCATTCAGATAATAATCTGCCTTCTTGTTCTTGCCACCAAAGTGGATAACCTCACATTTATCCATATTGTACTGCATCTGCCCCCTCACACAAACTATCCAAGTCACCCTGCATCCTCATAGCATCCTCTTCACAGTTCACACTGCCACCCAGCTTTGCGTTATCTGCAAATTTGCTAATGTTACTTTTAATCCCTTCATCTAAGTCATTAATTAATATTGTAAATAGCTTCGGTCCCAGCACCGAGCCTTGCGGTACCCCCCTAGTCACTGCCTGCCATTCTGATAAGGACACATTCATTCCTCTTTTTTGTTTCCTGTCTGCCAACCAATTTTCTATCCATGTCAGTACCCTACCCCCAATACCATGTTCTCTAATTTTGCCCACTAATCTCCCTTGTGGGACCTTATCAAAGGCTTTCTGAAAGTCTAGGTACACTACATCCACTGGCTCTCCCTTGTCCATTTTCCTAGTTACATCCTCAAAAAACTCCAGAAGATTAGTCAAGCAGGATTTCCCCTTCGTAAATCCATGCTGACTTGGACCGATCCTGTTACCGCTATCCAAATGCGCGTTATTACCTCTTTAATAATTGACTCCAGCATCTTCCCCACCACTGATGTCAGACTAACTGGTCTGTAATTCCCCATTTTCTTTTTCGCACCTTTCTTGTAAAGTGGGATAACATTAGCTACCCTCCAATCCACAGGAACTGATCCTGAATCTATTGAACATTGGAAAATGATCACCAATGCGTCCACAATTTCTAGGGCCACCTCCTTGAGTATCCTGGAATGCAGACCATCAGGCCCTGGGGATTTATCAGCCTTCAGTCCCATCAGTCTTCCCAATACTATTTCTCACCCTGGAGCGATTGATTTATGGGCAGTGAATGGGTCAATAAGGCAAGTATTGACTGGAGTTTAGAAGAACAAGAAGGTATCACAAAATGCTGGAGTAACTCAACGGGTCAGGCAGCATCTCAGGAGAGAAGGAATGGGTGACGTTTTGGGTTGAGACCCTTTTTCAGACTGATGACTGCCTGACCCGCTGAGTTACTCCAGCATTTTGTAATACCTTCGATTTGTACCAGCATCTGCATTTATTTTCTTACACAACTTGCCACTGCACTGCGATTTCTCCTCAAGGTATATCTATTTTGAAGAAGTTCTCCTCTCTTCAACAAGAGTTTAGCAACATGTTCTCTCACTGCTGCCCCTCTGTGATTCCTCCTGCCCTCCTACTCTATGACCACTTTTTGACCCAAACTCGCTACCATCAGTCTGACGAAGGGTCTTGACCCGAAACGTCACCCATTCCTTCTCTCCTTAGATGCTGCCTGACCCGCTGAGTTACTCCAGCATTTTGTGATACCTTCGATTTGTACCAGCATCTGAAGTTATTTTCCTACACATCTTAGAACAAGAGGTGATCTCACTAAAAAATACAAAAATCTGTTGTTTTTTTAGTTTTCTTTTAGTTCTTAGGGATACAGCAGGAAAATAGACCCTTTGGCCCATGCAGACCAATGATCACCTGTTTACATTATTTCTATGTTATCCCACTCCCTACTCACCACAGAAATTTACAGAGGGCCAATTAATCTACAAACCCGCATGACCTGGGATGTGGGAGAAAACTGGAGCCCAAGATTGAACCCAGGTCTCTTGGCTCTGTTAAGCAGCTGCGCCATTTTGCCACCTTTGACAGACAAAATGCAAGGAGGATATTTCTCCGCATCTAGGCTGGGCATTTAGATCCAAGCATCACAATTCCAGAATAGGCACACATTTTGTCGATTAGAGGGTGTGTACGTGTGGATCTGTCGAGGCTATGGAAGCCAAGTTACTGAAGGAGGTAGATGGATTTCTTGAATGAAAAGACATCCAAGGTCATGGATGGCATCAGTCCATTGCATGGAGTGGTGCATCAGTCTGCTAGGGCTGGGTTACCCACTCCTGCTTTCCTGCATTCACATGTACATCACATATACATTCATGTTACATTCACAGTCTGCGGCATTAATTTGAACCAAAATACTGCATTAAGTTGCAACATTTCCACTGAACCAAAGCTGTCTCTTCAACATTGTACAGAAGCTGTGCTGCAAAATTGAAGTTTATGGAATCAACAGTGACTTACCAGGAATACCAAAGGCTGCGAGAATCGGGTAGTAAACAAAATCAAGCGGGTGAATCAGTTCTTGTCGGTGCATCTTGAAGGAGCTGTAATAATTACTGGAGATAATTGCTGCAATGGGCTGAGATGTTCAATAGGACATGTACTTATACGGGGATACTTCTCTTGGGGCCATTAGTATGTCCCAGCAGTAACATTACTTACAATTGCCTGAACAAACAGATCATCTAAATGGTTCTGTTAGAAGTTGCTGAAATGGGTATTTCAAATCCTCCAAGCTCCAGACACGATTCTGCTGGATGTCCTCAGGAGAGAAACGAAGAATTGTTCCATAAATACTGTATGAGAGCAACCTAGTATTCAACAATTCTCTTGTATATTCCAATTTACCAACAAATATTTGTAAATTTGGTTCACACTCTCAGCAAACAACATTCATTCTAATGTAAGAAAATAACTGCAGATGCTGGTACAAATCGAAGGTATTTATTCACAAAATGCTGGAGTAACTCAGCAGGTCAGGCAGCATCTCGGGAGAGAAGGAATGGGTGACGTTTCGGGTCGAGACCCTTCTTCAGACATTCATTCTAATGCTCGCTTGACTCTTTGGCAGCAACAGCGTTAGATATTAGAGTTAGAGATAGCCCCATTACAGAATTTGAGGAGATGCCAAGAGTACTGAGATAGCTGTGTTATTATCAGGGCAGCTCTGTGGAGAAGTTGCATTATAGAGGGACAATGCTGAGGATGGCGTATTGACAGTTTGAGTGCCCAAATGTAGGCACTCTGTTAGAGGGGAAGTACTGAGGAAGGTCTTTACCAGCTAAAGGACCTTCCATAGTCTAGTAGCAAAGTGCCGCAGTGTGGTCTTCGGGCGAAGATGTTACATTGAGAGAAGACTAATCACAACAGTATGAAGCAGAATTGGAGAAATAATGAAGGTGGGTTATGTGGGCAAGGCCGTTGTCACGTATGGACATTGACATGGTTCCACTTGGTAAGATGCTTTGGATATCCAGGGAGACTCTTCTCACTGGGTACAGAATTGGCTTAATAGTAGGACGCAGAGGGAGGTGGTGGAAAGTTGATTCTTGGACTGGAGGCCTGAGTGGTGTGGCTCAGGGGTCAGTGCTGGGCCCATTACTGTTTGTAATCAATATGGACAATTTGAATGAGAATGTGTAAAGCATGATAAGAGTTTGCCTATGACACCAAAATAGATAGTATCATAAACAGTGATAATGATAATCAAGAACTGCAGTGGGATCTTGATCAGATGGGCAAGAAGACCTTTGGCTTGCTGACCTTTATTATTGAGGGTACTGACTATCCAAATTATGACATTATGTTATAAATGTGCAATAGACAATAGGTGCAGGAGTAGGCCGTTCGGCCCTTCGAGCCAGCACCGCCATTCAATGTGATCAACTAATCAACTACTGCCTTACTACACCAAAATACCATCCTGGAAAGTTTCCAGTCAGGGTTCAGGGCCCACCACAGCACAAAGTCTGCCTTGTTGAAGGTACACATGACCTGCGTCTCGCCATTGACACCGGCGACTGTGCAATCTTGCTCCTTCTCGACCTCAGCGCAGCGTTCGATACAGTGGACCACACCATCCTTAATGACCGTCTCCGGTACGGGGTTGGCGTTGATGGCACTGCCCTGAGCTGGTTCATTTCCTACCTCAAAAATGGGAGTTTCTCCATCAACATAGGCAATTATTCCTCTTCTCCAGCTAGCCTCTCCTGCGGGGTTCCACAAGGCTCCAATCTAGGCCCCATTCTCTTCTCTCTATACATGCTCCCCCTTGGTCAAATCATTCAAAGGCACGGCATTTCTTTTCACTGCTATGCGGATGACACACAGCTTTATCTCCCCCTGAAACCCAACAACCGATCAAATTTAATCAGCCTCATGCACTGCCTTGAGGACATAACATGTTGGATGGCACAGAACTTCCTTCAACTAAACGAGAGCAAGTCTGAGGTCATCCCATTCGGCCCCCCGACTCCATCACAATGATAACAGGCAGCTTTGGAAGCCCATCCTCCCTAATCAAACCGCATGTCAAAAACCTTGGCGTGATATTTGACTCTGCATTAAAGTTTGTCAAGCAAGTCAATGTTGTGGTAAAAGTCAGCTTCTTCCAGCTTCGTACCAGAGCTAAAATCAAACCATTCCTCCAATTTGACGACATTGAAAAAATCATCCACGCATTAATTTCCTCCCGCCTAGACTACTGCAACTCCCTATACACTGGGATCAGCCAATCATCCCTGTCCCACCTGCAATTGGTCCAAAATGCCGCAGCGAGACTCCTGACGGGTACCCGTAAAAGGGACCACATCACCCCGATTCTGGCCTCTCTCCACTGGCTCCCAGTTCAGTAGAATCAACTTCAAGCTCCTCCTATTCACATACAAAGCCCTAAACGGGCTTGCCCCCCATATCAAAAATCTTCTAACCCACCACTCTATCTCCAGGTCCCTCAGGTCAGCCGACTTGGGGCTACTCACTATCCCGCGGTCTAGGCTTAAGCTCAGGGGTGACTGCGCTTTTGCGGTTGCAGCTCCTAGACTGTGGAACAGCATCCCTCTCCCCATCAGAACTGCCCCCTCCATCGACTCCTTTAAGTCCAGGCTCAAAACCTATTTCTACTCCCTAGCGTTTGAGGCCCTCTGAGGGGGCACTGTGAACTGTTTATGTATGTGCTGTTGTGTTTGAGTGCCATTGTACGTTCGTTCTTAGTACCTGAACTGATGTTCAGCACTTTGGTCAACGTGGGTTGTTTTTAAATGTGCTATACAAATAAAACTGACTTGACTTGACTTGATCATGGCTGATCATCTACAATCAGTACCCCGCTCCTGCCCTCTCCCCATACCTCCTGACTCCCCTGACAAAGTGTTGGTGAGGCAGCATTTGGAGTACTGTGTTCAGTTTTGATCATCCTGCGACAGGAAAGACACCATTAAACTGGAAAGAGTTCAGATTTATGAGGATGTTTACGGGACTTGAGGTCTGAGCTATAGGGAGAAGTTGGGCAAGCTAGGACATTATTCCTTGGAGTGCAGGAGACTGAGGGGTGATCTTATAGAGGTGTATAAAATCATGAAGGGAATACAGTGCCCTCTACAATGTTTGGGACAAAGACCCATCGTTTATTTATTTGCCTCTGTACTCCACAATTTGAGATTTGTAATAGAAAAAATCACATGTGGTTAAAGAGCACATTGTCAGATTTTATTAAAGGGTATTGTTATACATTTTGATTTCACCATGTAGAAATTACAGCAGTGTTTATACATAGTCCCCCATTTCTGGGCACCATAATGTTTGGGACACATGGCTTCACAGGTGTTTGTAATTGCTCAGGTGTGTCTAAATGCCTCCTTAATGCAGGTATATGAGAGCTCTCAGCACCTAGCCTTTCCTCCAGTCTTTCCATCACCTTTGGAAACTTCGCTGTTTATCAACATGAGGACCAAAGTTGTGCCAATGAAAGTCAAAGAAGCCATTATGAGACTGAGAAACAAGAATAAAACTGTTAAAGACATCAGCCAAACCTTAGGCTTACCAAAATCAACTGTTTGGAACATCATTAAGAAGAAAGAGAGCACTGGTGAGCTTACTAATCACAAAGGGACTGGCAGGCCAAGGAAGACCTCCACAGCGGATGACGGAAGAATTCTCTCTATAACAAAGAAAAATCCCTAAACACCTGTCCGACAGATCAGAAACACTCTTCAGAAGTCAGGTGTGGATTTGTCAATGACCACTGTCCGCAGAAGACTTCATGAACAGAAATACAGAGGCTACATTGCAAGATGCAAACCACTGGTTAGCTGCAAAAATAGGATGGCCAGGTTACAGTTTGCCAAGAAGTGCTTAAAAGAGCAACCACAGTTCTGGAAAAAGGTCTTGTGGACAGATGAGACAAAGATTAACTTGTATCAGAGTGATGGCGCTAACATCTACATCAATGATATATGTAAATTATCAAAAATATTGAAATTCATCCTATTTGCTGATGACACTAACATTCTTGGTTCTGGTGAAAATTTACAGCAACTTTTGGACAGTATCACCTCAGAATTTTGCAAAATTAAAAAATGGTTTGACATTAACAAATTATCACTAAACTTGAGCAAAACAAAAATTATGATATTTGGGAACAGTAAAATAAACAATCAAGCACAGGTACAGATAGAGGGTGTTAACATAGGAAGAGTAAATGAAACTAAATTCCTTGGGGTGATAATAGATGAAAAAAATTGTTGGAAATCTCACATTAAACATATCCACAGTAAAGTATCTAGAAGCATTTCAGTTCTGGCCAAAGCAAAACATTTCCTAGATATCAAATCATTCTGTTCTGTTCACTAGTTTCACCTTATTTAAGTTACTGTATAGAGGTGTGGGGAAGTACATATTTAAGTTCACTACAACCACTATTCATACTGCAAAAAAGAGCCATTAGAATAATTCATAATGTCGGTTTTTGTGAACACACCAACTCATTATTTATAAAGTCTAAAATGATCAAATTTTATGACATTGTGGAATATCAAACAGCTCAATTCATGTACAAAGTGAGAAACAATTTGCTACCAAGTAACTTACAGGAAATGTTTTATGAAAGAGAGGGGGGGTATAATTTAAGGGGAACATTAAATTTCAAGATTCGCAATACTCGAACAACAATGAAAAGATTTTCTATATCAATCAGTGGAGTAAAGCTATGGAACAGAATTAATGCGGAATTAAAACAATGTTCAAACATCATCCAGTTTAAAAACAAATATAAACACATGATTTTTTCTAGGTACAGTGAGGAGGGGGATTAACAGTCACCAGGGGTCTACATATAATAACACATCATTATTTAAATAAGTATATCTATATGAACATGTAAGGGTGTATGAGTATTTTTGTATTAATATCTGACTTATTATACGGGTGGGTGACTATATTTGTATTTATATTTTGTATGTAAATGGTCGGGTATATGTATATATATGATTGGCCTAATGTATGTATATATATCAGATGTAGTTAATATAGACATCATTGTGTAAATAGGTATATTCATATGATTATAGGGGTGAGTGAGTATATATGTAGTTATATATGTATTTTAGGTATTAGTTATTATAGATAATACTTGATAAATATTGATGAGGGAATGGGGGTAGGATTAAATAAGTTCTAACTTCTTCCTACTCCTTTTCGCACATGTAAAGACGTTAAGTAATGGATGAAATTCTTTGTATTTCTTCTGTTTTTTTGTTTATTTTGTTTTTTAATTGATGTCTTTTAACATGTACGAAATAAAATAAAATGAAATGAAATGGCAAGAGCAAAGTATGGAGGAGAGAAGGAACTGCCCAAGATCCAAAGCATACCACCTCATCTGTGAAACACTGTGGTGGGAGTGTTATGGCCTGCGCATGTATGGCTGCTGAAGGCACTGGCTCACGTATCTTCATTGATGATAGAAACTGCTGATGGTAGTAGCATAATGAATTCTGAAGTGTGTAGACACATCCTACCTGCTCAAGTTCAAACAAATGCCTCAAAACTCATTGGCTGGTGGTTCATTCTACAGCAAGACAATTACCTCAAGTATACTGCTAAAGCCACAAAGGAGTTTTTCAAAGCTAGACAGAAAGGAAGAGGAGGTGGGGTGGCATTGCTGGTTAAAGAGGAGATTAATGCAATAGTAAGGAGAGACATTAGCTTGCATGTTGTAGAATCTGTATGGGTAGAACTGCGAAATAGTCAAGTGCAGAAAACGCTTGTTAGAGTTGTATACAGTCCACCAAAAAGCAGTAGGGAGGTTGGAGATAACATCAAGCAGGAAATTAGGGATGCGTGTAACAAAGGTACTGCAGTTATCTAGGGTGACTTTAATCTACATTTTTAATCTACATATCAACCAAATTGATAACAGTGCCGAGGAGGAGGATTTCCTGGAATGTATACGGGATGGTTTTTAAACCAATATGTAAAGGAACCGACTAGAGAGAATCAGTCTGAAGAAGGGTCTCAACTCGAAACGTCACCCATTCCCTCTCTCCTAGATGCTGCCTGACCCGCTGAGTTACACCAGCATAGTGTGATACCACCGACTAGAGGGCAGGTCATCCTAGACTGGGTGTTGTGGAATGAGGAAGGTTTAGTTAGCGATCTTGGGCAACAGTGACCATAATATGGTGGAATTGTGCATTAAAGATGGAGAGTGACACAGTTAATTCAGAGACAAGGGTCCGAAACTTAAAGAAAGGAGACTTGATGGTATGGAATGGGAAATAGCCAGGATAGATTGGTAAATGGTACAAAGGGTTGACAGTGGAGATGCAATGGCAAAGATTTAAGGATCTCATGGATGAACTACAAAAATTGTTCATCCCAGTCTGGTGAGAAAATAAAATGGGGAAGGCTGACTGTGGCGAATGAGGGAAATTAGGGATAGTGTTAATCCAAGGAAGAGGCATATAAAATGGCTTGAGGAAGCAGCAAACTGGAGGACTGTTGAGAAATTTAAAATTCAACAGAGGAGGACAAAGGAGTTGATTAAGAGGAGGAAAATAGAGCATGAAAGAAAGCTTGTGGGGAATATAAAAACTGACAGCAAAAGCTTCTTTAGATATATGAAGAGGAAATAATTCGTGAAGAGGAAAAGATTCGTGAAAACAAATATAGGTCCCATTCAGTCAGAAACAGGTGAATTTATAATGGAAAACAAGGAAATGGCAGAACAGTTAAACAAGTACTTTGGTTCTGTCTTCACTAAGGAAAACACAAACAATCTTCGAGAAATATTAGGGGGAGGGAGGAACTGAAGGGAATCCACATTAGTCAGGAAATGGTGTTAGGTAAACTGTTGGGACTGAGGTAGATAAATCCCCAGGGCCTGATGGTCTGCATCCCAGAATACTCAAGGAGGTGGCTCTAGAAATCGTGGATGCATTGGTGATCATTTTCCAATGATCTCTCGACTCTGGATCAGTTCCTGTGGACTGGAGGATAGTCAATGTAACCCCACTTTTTAAGAAAGGAGGGAGAGAGAAAACGTGGAATTGTAGACCCAGTTTGCCTTTCATCGATAGTGGGGAGGATGCTTGAGTCGATTGTTAAAGATGTAATATCAGCGCATTTGGAAAGCAGTGACAGGATCGGTCAAAGTCAGCATGGATTTATGACGGGGAAATCATGCATGACTAATCTTCTGGAATTTTTTGAGGATGTAACAAGTAGAATGGATAAGGGAGAGCCAGTGGATGTGGTGTATCTGGACTTTCAAAAAGCCTTTGACAAGGTCCCACACAAGAGATTAGTGTGCAAAATTAGAGCACATGGTATTGGGGGTAGGGTATTGACATGGATAGAGAACTGGTTGGCAGACAGGAAGCAAAAAGTAGGAATTAATGGGTCCTTTTCAGAATAGCAGGCAGTGACTAGTGGGGTGCCACAAGGCTCAGTGCTGGGACCCCAGTTATTTACAATATGTATTTAGACAAGAGAATTAAATGTAATATCTCCAAGTTTGCAGGTGACACGAAGCTGGGTGGCAGAGAGAGCTGCGCGGAGGATGCTATGAGGCTGCAGAATCACGTGGATAGGTTGGGTGAGTGGGCAGATACATGGCAGATGCAGTATAATGTGGATAAATGTGAGGTTATCCACTTTGGTGGCAAGAACACGAAGGCAGATTATTATCTGAATGGTGTCAGATTAGGAAAGGCAGACGTTCAACGAGACCTGGGTGTGCTTATACATCAGTCACTGAAAGTAAGCATGCAGGTACAGCAAGCAATGAAACCGAATGGCACAATGGCATTCATTGCGAGAGGATTTAAGTTTAGGAGCAAGGAGGTACTACTGCAGTTGTACAGGGTCCCGGTGAGACCACACCTGGAGTATTGTGTGTAGTTTTGATCTTCTAATTTGAGTAAGGACATTATTGTTATTGAGGGAGTGCAGCGTAGGTTTACCAGGTTAATTCCCGGGATGGCGGGACTGACATATGTGGAAAGAATGGGTCGACTGGGCTTGTATTCACTAGAATTTAGAAGGATGAGAGGGGATCTTATAGAAACATATAAAATTCTTCAGGGATTGGACACGCTAGATGCAGGGAAAATGTTTCCGGTGTTGGGGGAGAACAGAACCAGAAGTCACAGTTTAAGAATAAGGTGCAGACCATTTAGGACGGAGATGAGGAAAAACCTTTTCTCCCAGAGAGTTGTGTATCTGTGGAATTCTCTGCCACAGAATTCACTGGATGTTTTCAAGTTAGATTTAGCTCTTAGGGTTAACGGAATCAAGGGATATGGGGAGAAAGCAGGAACGGGGTACTGATTTTGGATGATCAACCATGATCGTATTGGATGGCAGTGCTGGCTCGAAAGACGTACCGGTATGTAGGTTAATTGGCTGGGCAAATGTAAAAATTGTCCCTAGTGGGTGTAGGATAGTGTTAGTGTGCAGGGATCGCTGGGCGGCACGGACCCGGTGGGCCGAAGGGCATGTTTCTGCACTGTATCTCTAAAATCTAAAAAAAAGAAAGGCCAAATGGCCTACTCCTGCACTTATTTTCTATGTTTCCAAAAGTGTATTTTTATAGGGGGAAGACTAAGCCTGGGAAAGTACTAAACATGAGTAAGGCAAACTGCACCTTTATACGTCTCTCTAAGATCCCCTCTCATCCTTCTTAACTCCAGAGACTGCACCTTTATTTGCAGGTCCTAGGGAAGATACACCAGGAGTGTTTGTCATTAAGTATGACATTTGACATTTAGACGAGTTGAAATTCCTTGTATGTTGCAAAACATACTTGGCTAATAAAGTATGATTATTATGATGATGATGATGATTGAAGTTCAGAATCGGCATGCTCTGGTGAGGAGGTGGAATAAGGATGGCAAAGTAAGGGAACCTTGGATGAACATAGACGTTGTAAATCTGGTCAAAAAGAAAAGGGAGCTGTTGTAAGATTTAAGACGATGGAATCAGACAGGCCGTTGAGGAATATAAAGAAAGAAGGAAAGAACTAAATCGGAGAATTAGATGGGTCAAAACGGGCCCTGAAATAGCTTTGGCTCAAATTAAAGATAATTCCAAAGCTTTTTAAACGTACATGAAAAACAAGAGGGTAACCAGGAAGAAAGTAGGACTACTCAAGGATAAAAGAGGGAAGCTTGGAATCAGTGTGGGTCAGTTGGGCCGAAGACCCTGTTTCTATACTGTATAACTCTGTGCATAACTCTATGAGTCAGGGGGTGTAGACGATGTACTAAAAAAGTACTTTGCATCTGTTTTCATTAAGGAGAAGGAAATAATAGGTACGTGAAGAGGAAAAAAATAGTCAAGGCAAATGTGGGTCCCTTGAAGACAGAAGCAGGGGAATTTATTATGGGGAACAAAGAAATGGCAGACGAGTTAAACCGTTACTTTGGATCTGTCTTCACTGAGGAAGATACACACAATCTCCCAAATGTTCTAGGGGCTGGAGAACCTAGGGTGATGGAGGAACTGAAGGAAATCCACATTAGGCAGGAAATGGTTTTGGGTAGACTGATGGGACTGAAGGCTGATAAATCCCCAGGGCCTGATGGTCTGCATCCCAGAGTACTTAAGGAGGTGGCTCTAGAAATAGTGGAAGCATTGGAGATCATTTTTCAATGTTCTATAGATTCAGGATCAGTTCCTGTGGATTGGAGGATAGCAAATGTTATCCCACTTTTTAAGAAAGGAGGGAGAGAGAAAACGGGTAATTATAGACCAGTTAGTCTGACATCAGTGGTGGGGAAAATGCTGGAGTCAATTATAAAAGACGAAATTGCTGACCATTTGGATAGCAGTAACGGGATCGTTCCGAGTCAGCATGGATTTACGAAGGGGAAATCATGCTTGACAAATCTACTGGAATTTTTTGAGGATGTAACTAGGAAAATTGACAAGGGAGAGTCAGTGGATGTGGTGTACCTCGACTTTCAGAAAGCCTTCGACAAGGTCCCACATAGGAGATTAGTGGGCAAAATTAGGGCACATGGTATTGGGGGTAGGGTACTGACATGGATAGAAAATTGGTTAACAGACAGAAAGCAAAGAGTGGGGATAAATGGGTCCCTTTCGGAATGGCAGGCAGTGACCAGTGGGGTACCGCAAGGTTCGGTGCTGGGACCCCAGCTATTTACGATATACATTAATGACTTAGACGAAGGGATTAAAAGTACCATTAGCAAATTTGCAGATGATACTAAGTTGGGGGGTAGTGTGAATTGTGAGGAAGATGCAATAAGGCTGCAGGGTGACCTGGACAGGTTGTGTGAGTGGGCGGATACATGGCAGATGCAGTTTAATGTAGATAAGTGTGAGGTTATTCACTTTGGAAGTAAGAATAGAAAGGCAGATTATTATCTGAATGGTGTCAAGTTAGGAGGAGGGGGAGTTCAACGAGATCTGGGTGTCCTAGTGCATCAGTCAATGAAAGGAAGCATGCAGGTTCAGCAGGCAGTGAAGAAAGCCAATGGAATGTTGGCCTTCGTAACAAGAGGAGTTGAGTATAGGAGCAAAGAGGTCCTTCTACAGTTGTACCGGGCCCTGGTGAGACCGCACCTGGAGTACTGTGTGCAGTTTTGGTCTCCAAATTTGAGGAAGGATATTCTTGCTATGGAGGGCGTGCAGCGTAGGTTCACTAGATTAATTCCCGGAATGGCGGGACTGTCGTATGTTGAAAGGCTGGAGCGATTGGGCTTGTATACACTGGAATTTAGAAGGATGAGGGGGGATCTTATTGAAACATATAAGATAATTAGGGGATTGGACACATTAGAGGCAGATAACATGTTCCCAATGTTGGGGGAGTCCAGAACAAGGGGCCACAGTTTGAGAATAAGGGGTAGGCCATTTAGAACGGAGATGAGGAAGAACTTTTTCAGTCAGAGGGTGGTGAAGGTGTGGAATTCTCTGCCTCAGAAGGCAGTGGAGGCCAGTTCGTTGGATGCTTTCAAGAGAGAGCTGGATAGAGCTCTTAAGGATAGCGGAGTGAGGGGGTATGGGGAGAAGGCAGGAACGGGGTACTGATTGATAGTGATCAGCCATGATCGCATTGAATGGCGGTGCTGGCTCGAAGGGCTGAATGGCCTACTCCTGCACCTATTGTCTATTGTCTATTGTCTATTGTCTAAAGGACCGTGAGATAAGTTTGCGGAATACTAGTATGGAAGGGCAGTTTGAGATTGAGGAGGAGGTGTTATGGATTTTGAAGGGGAATAAGGTGGTAAATCCCCAGGACCTGATCTATCCCGGGTATTGATAAAGTAAGAGAGGAGATGGCAGGAGCCTTGATATAGATGTTTGTATCTTCTCTAGCCACAAGCAAAGTCCTAGTGGACTGCAGAGTAGCTAATGTTGTTGCTTTATTTAAGAAGGGAAGTAGAGCGAATCCAGGGAACCATAGGCCAGTAAACCTCACATCAGTGGTCGGGAAGCTATTGGAGAGGATCCTTTGGGACAGGATTTATTCCCATTTGGAAGAGAGCAACTTATTTTGAGTCACTCGGTATGTCTTTGAACATGGCAAGTCGTGTCTTCCTAACTTGATTACATTTCTTTAGGAAGTGGCGAAGGTAATTGAGGAGGGTTGGTGCATTGGATGTTGTCTACATGGATTTTGATAAAGTCCCCCATGGTAGTCTGATCTGGAAGATTAAGATGCATGAGATTAACAGTGATTTAGTCATATGGATTATGAACTGGTTACCGACAGAAGACAGAGGGTTGTGGTGGAAGAACAACCTCACTGGAGGTCCGTGACCACTGGAGGTCCGTGACCACTGGAGGTACGTGACCAGTGGGATATAGATCAGGTATAGAAACGGGAGAGAAATGTCAGATGGTTTAAACAGAGCAAGTGCGAGGTGTTGCTCTTTGGGAGTTCCAATCTAAGGTGAAAATAAAACAATTAATGGTGTGGATGTACAGTGGGATTGTGGGAATCTGGTTAGGCTGCAACTGGAGTATTGCATGCAGTTCTGGTTGCCCCCATTACAGGAAGGATGTGGAGGCTTTGGAAAGAGTGCAGAGGAGGTTTACCAGAATGCTGCCCGGATTAGGGGGGTATTAGATACTGGGAGAGGTTGGACAGACTTGGATTGTTTTCTCTGGAATGCCCGAGGCTGCAGGGAGACCTGATAGAAGTATAGAAAATGATGTGAGTTATAGATAAGGTAGACACTCAGAAGTATTTTCCCTGGATGAAAAAATCAAATACTTGAGGGCATAACCTTAAAGTGAGAGGGGCAAAGTTTAAAGGAGACTAGCAAAGCGGGCCCGTCCCCACACCCCCCATTCTCTCCTCCC